>NC_003070.9:15396187-15411044 GCF_000001735.4 Arabidopsis thaliana | reverse complement strand
GCATCACATTCGTCTTTTGAATCTTGATAAATCTTGATCCTTTCCAGAATTGACTTTCTCACATCTTTGTGAGGATCCGGGATCAGGTTGAGAACTTCTATTAGAGGCATCACCGCTTCCATCTCATCAAGCTGCTTCTCTATAAGAGAGTTGTATCTTTCTATCCATGCTTTCCTGAATTTCCATGGAAGAGCACGTGAAGGTAATGGTGCTGGCTTGAATCGTTTCACCATCCTCTCAATGATGGATGCTTTCTCGTCTAGGTTGGACTGAGTTTGAAAACGGGATCCAGCTGAATGGTCGAGTCCAACAACTGAAATTTCAATATGAGTAGAAGCCTCCCCGTCCTGAACATCAATGTCCTCGGTGATTGATGTGGAGACATGTCAAGTAGGTAGCTCTCGATCATGACAGATGGTGATAGCGTGAGTAGTGGCGTATTCCTTCGGGTTCTATATGGACTTTCCTGGAAGTCCTGTTACTTTTGGAACAGAAGTTGATGCTGTTTGTCCTTCCATGTATCTGACCTTAGAGGTAAGTGCCTCAAGTTTGATATTCAGATCGTTGAAAGTGCAATCAACCTTGTTGTGGATTTCTGCCATCTTTTTAGCGAGATCCATTGCACCTGCAGCTTGTCCATGGAGAATCTGCTGTAACATGTTCTTCAAGTCTGAATCAGGAGTTGTTGAAGCTGGTTGTTGTTGCTGTTGTGTGAACCCAGGTGGTGGAAGTTGCTGCTGATAGTTGCCCTGATACTGCTGCTTAGGAACATAACCCTGACCTTGGTTGTATGGAACAAAGGGTTTGGGTTAATTCTGCTGCTGTGAAGGGTAGACTTGGTCCTGCGGGTTTGCAACATTTGTACTTCTGTAAGACAAATTGGGATGGTTCTCCATGAAGTTGTTGAAACCTTTGTTGTAACCTCCTTGGTTCTGCACATAGTTTTAAGGGTTTACGGGTAAGAGTTTATGGTTTAGGGTGTATGGTTTCGGGTTTAGGATTTAGGGTTCAAGGGTTAGGGTTTAGGGGTTGGATTTTAGGTTTTGGGATTTAGGGTGTAGAGTTTTGGTTTAGTGTTTAGGATCAAATATAGCATGATACTTAGAGAAGCAAGAAGAATCTTGGTTAGCGTTTCAGAGTGAAATATGACTAGATGTCATGTGTATGATTGAATATAAAACTAGAACCTCAATGAGATCCCGAAAAGTAAAGTAGTGCTTCCTTATTATACGATTAAAAACCAAAAACTCATAAGATCTTTGACTTCACCATCAAAGCTTTGAGAATCAAGAAGTGGCTTGGTTAGCGGATTTATAGCCAAATATGACTAGATGCTTTGTGTATCGTTGAGCATAAGAACTAGAACCGCAATAGGCTTCCAGAAGCTAAAGTAGGATTTTGGTTATAAAGTTTGGGGACTATGGTTTTGGGTTTAGGTTTAAGGGTTTCTGGTTAAGAGTTTAGGGTTTAGGGTTTTGGGTTTTGGGTTTAGGTTTTAGGGTTTTGGATTTTTAGTTTAGGGTGTAGGATTTATGTTTAGGGTTTAAGGTTTTAGGTTTAGTGTTGAGGAACAAATATACTTTAAAAACTAAGTACAATCTTTGTAAGCGTTTTGGAATCAAATATCTCAAGATGATAGGTGGATGATTAAGTTTTAGGGCTAAAACCACAACTAGGGCTATGAACCTAAATTTATCTTTCCCTGTTAGAAAATCCAAAACCAAAAATCATACGGACTTACGCTAAACCATCAAAGCTTTGAAGAGCAAGAAGAATATGGGTTAGCTTTTCGGAGTGAAATATGAGTAGATGTCATGTGTATGATTGAATATAAAACTGAAACCTTAATGAGATCCCGAAAAGTAAAGTAGTGCTTCCTTATTATACGATTAAAAACCAAAAACTCATAAGATCTTTGACTTCACCATCAAAGCTTTGAGAATCAAGAAGTGGCTTGGTTAGCGGATTTATAGCCAAATATGACTAGATGCTTTGTGTATCGTTGAGCATAAGAACTAGAACCGCAATAGGCTTCCAGAAGCTAAAGTAGGATTTTGGTTATAAAGTTTGGGGACTATGGTTTTGGGTTTAGGTTTAAGGGTTTAGGGTTAAGAGTTTAGGGTTTTGGGTTTTGGGTTTAGGTTTTAGGGTTTTGGATTTTTAGTTTAGGTTGTAGGATTTATGTTTAGGGTTTAAGGTTTTAGGTTTAGTGTTGATGAGCAAATATACTTTAAAAAAGTAAGCACCATCTTTGTAAGCATTTTGGAATCAAATATCTCAAGATCATAGGTGGATGATTGAGTTTTAGGGCTAAAACCACAACTAGGGCTATGAACCTAAATTTATCTTTCCCTATTAGAAGATCCAAAACCAAAAATCATACGGACCTAGGCTACAACATCAAAGCTTTGAAGAGCAAGAAGAATCTGGGTTAGCATTTCGGAGTGAAATATGAGTAGATGTCATGTGTATGATTGAATATGAAACTAGAACCTCAACGAGATCCCGAAGAGTAAAGTAGTGCTTCCTTGTTATACGGTTCAAAACCAAAAACTGTTAAGAACTTCAGGTTCACCATCAAAGCTTTGAGAATCATGAAGAAGCTTGGTTTGTGTTTTTGTAGTCCAAATTGACTTGATGTTTTGTTTATCATTCAGTATAAAAACTAGAAACGCAATAAGAACCCGGAAGTTAAAGTTGGATTCAGGGTTTAAGGTTTAAGGTTAAGTTTTTGCGTTTAGGCTTTAGGTTTTAAGGTTTAGGGTGTACGGTTTAGGGTTTAGAGTTAGGGTTTAGGGTTTAAGGTTTAGCGTTAGGGTTTAGGGTTTAGGGATTAGATTTTAGGGTTTGGGATTTAGGGTGTAGGGTTTATGTTTAGTGTTTAGGAGCAAATATATTTAATAATTTAAGCAGCAAAGAGAATCTAGGTTAGCGTTTCAGAGTTAAATATGACTAGATGTTATGTGAATGATTGAATATAAAACTAGAACCTCAACCAGATCCCGAAAAGTAAAGTAGTGCTTCCTTGTTAAACTGTTCAAAACCAAAAACTCATAAGATTTCGGCTTCACTATCAAAGCTTTGAGAATCAAGAATAAGCTTGGTTAGCGGATTTGTAGTCAAATATGACTAGATGCTTTGTCTATCATTGAGCATAAGAACTAGAACCGTAACCGGATTCCGGAAGCCTAAAGTAGGATTTAGGTTTTAAAGTTTGGGATCTATGGTTTAGGGTTTAGGGTTTAGATTTAAGGGTTTAGGGTTTAGGATTTAGGATTAAGGGTTTAGAGTTAAGAGTTTATTGTTTAGGGTTTAGGGTTTAGGGGTAAGATTTTAGGTTTTGGGATTTATGGTGTAGAGTTTAGGTTTAGTGTTTAGGAGCAAATATACTATAATATTTTAAGAAGCAAGAAGAATCTTGGTTAGCGTTTCAGAGTGAAATATGACTACATTAGATGTGTATGATTGAATAGAAAACTAGAACCTCAACCAGATCTCAAAAAGTAAAGTAGTGCGTCCTTGTTAAACGATTCAAAACACCAAAAACTCAAAAGAATTTTGGCTTCACCATCAAAGCTTTGGGAATAAAGAAGAAGCTTTGCTAGTGGATTTGTATCAATTATGACTAGATGCTTTGTGTATCATTGAGCATAAGAACTAGAACCGCAACCAGCTTCCAGAAGCTAAAGTAGGATTTTGGTTATAAAGTTTGGGGACTATGGTTTTGGGTTTAGTTTTAAGGGTTTAGGGTTAAGAGTTTAGGGTTTAGGGTTTAGGGTTTTGGGTTTAGGGTTTAGGGTTTTGGATTTTTAGTTTAGGGTGTAGGCTTTATGTTTATGGTTTAAGGTTTTAGGTTTAGTGTTGAGGAGCAAATATACTTTAAAAAGTAAGCACAATCTTTGTAAGCGTTTTAGAATCAAATATCTCAAGATGATAGGTGGATGATTGAGTTTTAGGGCTAAAACCACAACCAGGGCTATGAACCTAAATTTATCTTTCCCTGTTAGAAGATCCAAAACCAAAAATCATACGGACTTAGGCTACACCATCAAAGCTTTGAAGAGCAAGAAGAATTTGGGTTAGCATTTCGGAGTGAAATATGAGTAGATGTAATGTGTATGATTGAATTTAGGTTTTAAAGTTTGGGATCTATGGTTTAGGGTTTAGGGTTTAGATTTAAGGGTTTAGGGTTTAGGATTTAGGTTTAAGGGTTTAGGGTTAAGAGTTTATTGTTTAGGGTTTAGGGTTTAGGGGTAAGATTTTAGGTTTTAGGGTTTAGGTTTAAGGGTTTAGGTTTAAGGGTTTAGGGTTAAGAGTTTATGGTTTAGGGTTTAGGGTTTAGGATTTAGGGTTCAGAGTTTAGGGTTTAGGGTTTAGGGTTTTCGGGTTTAGGGGTAAGATTTTAGGTTTTGGGATTTATGGTGTAGAGTTTAGGTTTAGTGTTTAGGAGCAAATATACTATAATATTTTAAGAAGCAAGAAGAATCTTGGTTAGCATTTCGGAGTGAAATATGAGTAGATTTCATGTGTAGGATTGAATATAAAACTAGAACCTCAACGAGATACCGAAGAGTAAAGTAGTGCTTCCTTGTTATACGATTCAAAACCAAAAACTGTTAAGAACTTCGGCTTCACCATTAAAGCTTTGAGAATCAAGAAGAAGCTTGGTTTGTGTTTTTGTAGTCAAATATGACTTGATGTTTTATTTATCATCCAGTATAAGAACTAGAAACGCAAAAATAACTTGGAAGTTAAAGTAGGATTTAGGGTGTAAGGTTTAAGGTTAAGGTTTTGCGTTTACGGTTTAGTTTTTAAGGTTAAGGGTGTACGGTTTAGGGTTTAGAGTAAGGGTTTAGGGTTTAAGGTTTAACGTTAGGGTTTAGGGTTTAGGGTTTAGGTTTAGGGATTAGATTTTAGGGTTGTGAGAGTCGAAACTCGCACAATAGAAATTGTATTAAGGGTTTCTTCAAAGACTGAGTCTTTGTGAGATTCTCAAAGAACAACATAATTGTTGATTACCGCGGACGGTGTTCTTGATTGTATTATTCAAATAGTAAGGATTTGATCGTACAAGTGTTTAAGAATATGAAAATAAGTGTTTTGCCTTCAAAGTCAGAGCGTTTTTGATAGCCTGAAGTTGAGAGCGTTTTTGTGCGTATCCCTTTTGTTTGTCCTTAGAGGTGCTTTTTATAAGGCTCTGGTCGATCGCTTCTCGCGATATTCCCGGAAGATCTCTCTTTATCTTTAAGTTGGCGAAGGAGACTTCCAAAGATTCTAGGAACTTCTATATTCGGTGACATCTTTGAAGATTCTCTAATATCTCTTCCTGGGTTTTCGGAAATGGTATGTTTGATCTTATATTGGTTAAGTCCCTTTTTATTTGAAGGTTTTCTTACCTAGTCCGAAGTTCTTCCGAGCCGGAATTTAGCTGACCTTGGGTCGTGCTCGGGCGGCTCGGACCGTGATATTCAAAAATGCGTTCCAGAGGCGTCTTGGAACCCGCCTCGGGATGATTTGCTAGGTTTATGTCCGAGGCGTTTCGAGGTCGGGTCGGGGGACCATTTCGTGATAATGCTCCGAGGCGTTCTTGATGTCGCCTCGGTATGGATTCTTGATGTGATCTCCGAGGTGTTTTGTGACCCGGCTCGGGGTAACTCTTCGACGTCCCCCGAGGCGTTTAAACATGGTTGGCTCGTTTACCTGGGTGGAATCCGACCCCAACAGTTTGCCCCCCAGCTCATTGACTTAGCCGAGAGACGATGAGCTTCATGAATGGATTACCGAGCCAACTGTTCGTCTTCTAATTCTGTCGCTTCATCTTCCCGGACGCTCAAACTTCTGTCGCGCGTCGCCGACTATTCTTGAGAAGTGGAAACGTTTCTAGCTCATTCCCGAGGATCACGTGAATCTTTTCCTTCTGCCGAGCCCACGCGCTTGAACACGTTTTAAATGTTTGTTGCGGACCTGACGCGCCTTTAAAAACTCTTTATATATGGCGAGCCATTCCTTCGAGATTTCATTTGAAGTTTTCAAAGAAAATAAACAAGGTTTGCTTCCTTCTCTCTGATCTTGATATTTCTATCGTTTTTTATTTTCTGGCGAAGCTCCGTCGTTCTTTTTGTTATTTTTGATTTTTCCGGTATAGAAATTCTTGTTTTCTGGTTGTTTCCCTTCTCGCCGATCGTCCCTGAGCCGAGAATGAGTTCTAAACAGTCTCCGTCGATCCCGAGCGCTTCTCTTGTCGATTCTAGCGATTCAAATCACCTAGACGACCTTCCCCTGATCTACAAACAGAGAGCAGTTTGGACGTCTTCTGAAGAGGATTCTGTGTCTTCTTCGGATGCCCCCGAGCAGACGACTCCCTTCACGGCTCGGGAAGATAACAATGCCGACATTGCTCGAGAATTGGATTTGCCGATGATCCCGAGCCGCCTCTTGTTCGGAGGTCTTTTGCCCCGATGGCTGACGAAGCCGGGATATCCAATTGGCGAGATGTGCCCGAGCCCTTCATGCCGACGGTTAAGATTGAGGACTTTCTTTACTTCAGCCCGAACGAGACAGAAGATATCATGCGTCTTAATGAGCAGAGAGATTTTGAGAAGGCCGAAAAGAAGAAGAGGAAGAAGAATAAAAAGGTGATAGTGCCAGATCCCCCTGGCTCAACATTGTGCACCTAGCGGTCCCTCTTGGATCTTAGGGCCCGATTTGGTCTTGGCGCAGTAACCTTGCGTGTGCCGAGCCCTGACGAGCGAGCCGACAATCCCCCTACGGGTTTCTATACCTTGTATGAGGGGTTCTTTTATGGCTGCTTCTTGTGGCTGCCAGTCCCGAGGCTAGTCTTGGAGTATGTGACATCGTATCAGATTGCCCTTTCACAGATTACGATGCGGTCTTTAAGACATCTGCTGGGGATTTTGATTCGGAGTTATGAGTCTGAAACAGAAATTACGCTTGCTCATCTGAGGAATTTTCTCGAGATCCGGCGGGTTCCAAAATCCGAAGTGGATCGGTATTACATCTCTCCTGCTATGGGAAAGAAAATTATTGATGGGTTCCCAAGCAAGAACGAGCCGTATACCGATCATTTCTTCTTCGTAGCCATCGAAGATGCTGTTCATGAAGATCTCCTCGGGACGGTTCTAACGAGATGGGGAATTTTGGGTAGTTGTAGCTAGAAATTTATTTGTACCCGATGCGATGTTAGTTTCGTTTTCTAACTAGTTTTCCCTTTGTTGCAGAGCGCACTCTCAAGTGCGATTGGCTGAAGCATTTTTCTCGTGAGCGAGTTGAACGTGCGCTTCGTCTTCTTCACGGCGCTTCTTGTCCTACTAGCTCAGGGTCTTCTAATCACTGTACCCAATTTTTTGTAGACATGCAGTCGACGAAGCTTACTTTGCGGGAGGTTTACGCCAAAAAGAAGGAGGACAAGGAGAGGCGATTGGCGGAGGAGAAAGGCCTTGCTGACGCGGGATTGATCTCACTGCAGCCGCTCTCGAGGCGACCCGAGACGGGGATGTTATTCCTGATGCCGCTGCGCGGGTTGATGCGGCACCCGTTGAAGCTCTGGAAGCTGAGCCGTGTGTTGCTGCACCCGAAGCGGTTGTGGCGTTACCTGCGAGCGACAAAGCGGCGGGTAAACGCGTTCGGGTTGACAATGAACCGTCAAAGAAGAAGAAGAAGAAGAAGAAGAAGAAGAAGAAGAAGAAGAAGAAAACTTATGGCCCCGAGGCGGAGAAAGTGCTCCCGATCTTCGAAGATCGCATTGCCTCGGCCAACTTGCTCGGGGGATGCGTAGGTCCCCTGCTTCCTCCTCCAGATACTCTCCTGGAATCTCGGAAGTATGCCGAGACGACATCTCACTTTTTACGGGTATATGCTTCATTACTCATAATTTGCCTTTAGTTTCGACATTGTAAATCTAACTTTTCCTTTTTCAGGTCGTTGCTTCGATGAACCGGATGGTACATTCATATGATTTGGCTATGCGGAGTAATATGGAGGCGGTTGGCAAGTTAGCTGAGGCGAAGTCTCGGATTCAGGCCGCCGAGCGGGAGAAGAATGAGGCGCTCTCCGAAGCTGCCGCGACAAATTTGGAGAGGGAGGAGTTCGAGCAGATGGCCTTCGTAAACAAAGAAAACGCCATCAAGATGGCCGAGCAGAATCTCAAGGCAGATTCTGAGATTGTCCGTCTCAGGCGGATGTTGTCTGAGGAGAGAGGACTTCGTGATAGCGAGGTGACTCGGACCATTCAGACGACGAGGCTGGAGGTTTTGGAAGCCTTCACCGCCAAGTTAAAAGTTGTCGAGCACAAAGTGTCGCTCCTTGATGAGGTCAATGACCAATTCATGTACCTATCTCAGGCGCGAGCAAATGCGCAGCTAATAAAGGCGGGGTTCTGGAGAGAGAGAAAGAACAAGTTGATGAGTGGTTGAAGGATTTCGCCGATACTGAGGCTAACCTCAATCGCTTTATCGCTGAGCTGAAAGATGATCTCAAAGCTCTAGCTCCTGAGCCCGCTCCTCTGAGTCCGGGTTTAGTCGGCGAGCTCATATATTCCGGGTCGGATCACCTTAGAGATGAGGTATGGTCCTTCCCAGTTTGTCCCGAGCTTCCCAGCGTTCGCTTCGGCGGTGTTCTGAAAAACTTTTCGGAGAACCCGATCTCCTTCGTGGAATCTCCGCTGTCGAACGTTTGAGTTATAATGACGAGCCGTTTCATTCTGATAATTTTGTATGCGAACCAAGGCTGAATCTCTTCGTTCATCGATCAGATCAAGTTCGTCGAGGAGCCACTGAGTATTATCAGGATCGTTCTCGGGAGATAGACTCCGGCATAAGCTCGGTACTATCATTTCGGCTGGAATTATGCATTCCGTTCCGTAGACTAAGGCGAAAGGGGTTTCTCCTGTGGCTCGGCGAGGAGTTGTCCGATGCGACCATAGAACACCTTCGAGTTCGTCGGACCATGAGCCCTTTTTAGCATCGAGCCGTTTTTTTAATCCGTCGAGGATTGTTTTGTTAGCGGCTTCGGCTTGGCCGTTTCCTTGGGGATATCGTGGTGTTGACTTGCAAAGTCGGATTCCCCATTTGTCACAGAATCCTTGGAAGCGGGTTGATATAAACTGCGAGCAGTTATCCGTAACGATCTCATAAGGTATTCCGTGGTGACATAGGATATGTTTCCACACGAAGTTCTCGACTTGAGCGTCTTTTATGCTGGCGTAAGATTCGGCCTCTATCCACTTAGAGAAATAGTCGGTCAAGACGAGAACTAATTATATCCATTGACCATCGCATGAATGGATACGGCGAGGCGATTGGTGATAAGAGTTCGGCTGGCTGATGGATTGTTGGCGCGTGTCTTTGACATATTTCGCATCGTTTTGAAAAATGTTCGCAGTCTTTGATCATTGTCGGCCAGAAGAATCCGTGCCGTTTTATTTTAATGGCTAAAGCTCTTCCCCCGGAATGATTTCCGCACGAGCCACCGTGAATTTCCTTCATGATCTTGCAAACCGCTTCTCCTTCCACGCATGTCATTAAGGGTCCGGATAATCGCCACTTGTAAAGTTTTTCATCTACTAGAACGAAACGTGCAGCCTGAGCTTTGAGTTTCAGGGCTTTCCATTTGTCCGAGGGCAATTTCCCTTCGGATATGTAGCTTTTGATGGGTTCTATCCATTCTGAGTTGCAGTCATCTGGGTCGTCCGGGTCGTCTTGATCCGCGCCGATTTGTATTGGGAGGACGTGTTCTTCTTCGCCGAGCTCAATACTTGGCTTCTCAATAAATTCTACTTGGATGACTCTTCTCAGGCTCGGGTCAGATGTCGAGGCTAGAGCACCTAGGGCGTCAGATGATGAGCCGTCTACGTGCAGTAGCCAAGTTGTATCGAGTGGATTTTCCCGGGCCTCCTTAATGGGCAGTTCGACGATAAAATCGGCTAGGACCTGGGATTTTGCACATGTTTTGTTCCGATATTCGATCGTATTCGCTGAGCTCGATTGCCCACTAAGCCAGGCGTCCTTATTGGCTTGGACTGTGTAAGATGGCGCAGAGTGGCATGGATCCCATTACTATGACGGAATGGGATTGAAAGTAGGGTCGTAGCTTCCGAGCCGACATTATGACTCCTGAAACCAGTTTTTCCATTTACGAATAGCGAAATTCTGTGCCGGTGAAAGTCTGCGAGACGTAAAAAATCGGTTTCTGCTCGCCTCTGTCTTCTCGGACTAACACTCTGCTGACCGCAGTATCCGATACGGTAACATACAAGTATAGTGTTTCTCCGATTACGGGTTTTGCGAGGATGGGCGATGTTGCCAGATACTTCTTGAGTTCCTGAAAAGCTTCTTCGCATCGGGTCGTCCATTCGAACTTCTTATTTCCCTGAAGCACATCGTAAAAGGCCAAGCATTTGTCGGTTGAGCGAGAGATGAAACGATTAAGGGCCTTAACTCTTCCGGTTAGGCGCTGCACTTCTCGCTTGTTCTGAGGTGACGCCATTCCCAACAATGCCTCGATTTGCTTTGGATTTGCCTCGATGCCGCGGTGTGTGACTAGGTACCTGAGGAACTCGCCAGATCTTACTCCGAAGCGGCACTTTGTAGGATTGAGTTTGATGTTGTAGAGGTTAAGCTGCCTGAAAATTCGCGTAAATGGGGTATGTGATCTTTCTCTGCCATAGATTTCACTAACATGTCGTCGATGTAAACTTCCATTGTCTTCCCGATCTGCAATGCGAAGATTTTGTTGACGAAGCCTTGATAGGTTGCCCCGGCGTTTTTGAGTCCGAAGGGCATCACTCGGTAACAAAAGATGCCTTGTTCTGTGTAAAAAGCGGTTTTTTCCTGATCTTTGGGGTTCATCATGATCTTGTTGTAACCAGCGAAAGCGTCCATGAATGACAGTAGCTTGTTTCCAGAAGTTGATTCTACGAGGCGATCGATGTGCGGTAATGGAAAGCTGTCTTTCGGGCAGCCTTTGTTAAGGTCGGTGAAATCTACGCAGACTCTCCATTTGCCGTTTTTCTTTTTTACTATGACCGGGTTTGCGATCCAATCGGGATATTTTGCCTCGGTGATGGAGCCGATCCTCAGTAATTTCTCTACTTCGGCTTTTACGGCTTCTGCTCGCTCCCGACCCAATTTTCTCCTCTTCTGCTTGATAGGTTTGAAAGTCGGGTCGATGTAGAGCTCGTGTGATACGATGTCAACACTTACTCCGGGTAAATCTTCTGGGGACCAGGCGAACATATTGATGTTTTCTTTGAGGAAAGAGGTAAGTGCAGCTGTTAACTCTTCTCCTAGATCTCCGCCTATTTCTACGCATCGCTTGGGCTTTTCGTTTTCAATGCAGATGGAGATTACTGGATCGGGAGTTGGTGTTACGGATTCTCGAGCCTCCTCGATCCTTAGCTGCTATAATTGCTCAGAAATTGATTTCTCTTCAGCTCGGCCAAGCTTGACCTTCTTATGATCCGCATCGGCCGTCGATTCAGTGGCGGGGTTCCTGAGCTTGTGTGCTGCCATGAAGCAGATTCGAGCATTTTTTTGATTTCCCCAGATGGTTTTCACGGTGTCGCTTGTGGGAAATTTCAGGTAGAGATGATATGTCGAGGCGACGGCTCGGAACTGATTTAACCATGGTGTGTCGATAATTGCGTTGTACACGGTTGGCTGGTCGGTAACAGAGAAATCGACGATTTTTGTTACCCCTTTTGCTCGGACTGGTAACTTGATGGTTCCGAGAGTCATAGTGGTTTCCCCAGAGAATCCGAGCACAGGTCGTGGAGTTGGTACGATTTGCGTCATGTCGATCTTACGAGCTTCATCTCGTTTTCTGCCTTGGCTAGGGAGACCTTGATAGCGCTTATTTCCTGTTCTCTAGCGTATTCCTCGGCCCACCGAACGTTCTCTTCTGAATCTTCATCGTCCGAGATTCTGATCTGATCGGCCTCGGTAACTTCTGCTCGGGGAGGAGGGAGCTGCGGTTTGTTTCCTGATTTCCCAAGATTGCCGGCTCGGTTCGATCTCTTCCAATTTTTGGTGCGGTTCAGCAGACGGGCCTTGTAGTATTGCCAGGCGTGTAGAACACGAGCCGTGTTGGGTTGAGATCTGCTGCAGTTCGTCGATCCTGAAGATGCCTTGCGCCGAAACGGGTAGTCCTGATCTGTCCTTGGGAGGTAGCTGCTTCGAGTTGTTGCGCCAAGGATCGTATTGCCTGTTCTTGATCGTTCACCTTCTTCATAAGTTGAGCCATCATACTTCTTAGTTCTGCTAGGGTCGCGGGAGCAGCGGCTTCAGGAACGTCTGTCTGGTTTGGAGGGATCGGATTTCCCTCTGCGTCAACTGTGTTACCGGGGATTTGATTGTTGACCATCGTGGATTGGGTGGTTGGTTCTGTGTTCTAGGGCTAAGAGAAATCTCAATGAAACCCCCTCTTTCTAGCGCCAAATTGTGAGAGTCGAAACTCGCACAATAGAAATTGTATTAAGGGTTTCTTCAAAGAATGAGTCTTTGTGAGATTCTCAAAGAACAACAGAATTGTAGATTAACGCGTACGGTGTTCTTGATTGTATTATTGAAATAGTAAGGATTTGATCGTGAAAGTGTTTTAGAATATGAAAATAAGTGTTTTGCCTTCAAAGTCAGAGCGTTTTTGATAGACTGAAGTTGAGAGCGTTTTTGTGCATATTTAGGTTTAGGTTGAAGGATTTAGGTTTTAAATTTGGGGTCTATGGTTTAACGTTTAGTGTTTAGGTTTAAGGGTTTAGGGTTAAGAGTTTAGGGTTTAGGGTTTATGGTTTAGGGTTTATGGTTTAGGATTTGGTATTTAGGGTTTAGGGTTTAGGGGTTAGATTTTAGGTTTTGGGATTTATGGTGTAGAGTTTAGGTTTAGAGTTTAGGAGCAAATATACTATAATACTTTAAGAAGCAAGAAGAATGTTGGTTAGCGTTTTAGAGTGAAATATGACTACATGTCATGTCATCTGTATGATTGAATAGAAAACTAGAACCTCAACCAGATCTCGAAAAGTAAAGTAGTGCTTTCCTTGTTAAACGATTTAAAACACCGAAAACTCATAAGAATTTCGGCTTCACCATCAAAGCTTTGGGAATAAAGAAGAAGCTTTGCTAGCGGATTTGTTGTCAAATATGACTAGATGCTTTGTTTATCATTGAGCATAAGCACTAGAACCGCAACCGTATTCCGGATGCCTAAAGTAGGATTTAGGTTTTAAAGTTTGGGATTTATGGTTTAGGGTTTAGGTTTAAGGGTTTAGGGTTAACAGTTTATGGTTTAGGGTTTAGGGTTTTGGGTTTAGGATTTAGGCTTCAGGGGTTAGGGTTTAGGGGTTGGATTTTAAGTTTTGGGATTTAGGGTTTAGAGTTTAGGTTTAGTGTTTAGGATCAAATATAGTATGATACTTAGAGAAGCAAGAAGAATCTTGGTTAGCGTTTCGGAGTGAAATATGACTAGATGTCATGTGTATGATTGAATATATAAAACTAGAACCTCAACGAGATCCCGAAAAGTAAAGTAGTGCTTCCTTGTTATACGATTCAAGACTAAAAACTCATAAGATCTTTGACTTCACCATCAAAGCTTTGAGAATCAAGAAGTGGCTTGGTTAGCGGATTTATAGGGAAATAT
The DNA here is from genome assembly GCF_000001735.4 of Arabidopsis thaliana. Taxonomy (NCBI): domain Eukaryota; kingdom Viridiplantae; phylum Streptophyta; class Magnoliopsida; order Brassicales; family Brassicaceae; genus Arabidopsis; species Arabidopsis thaliana. The sequence goes on along the minus strand of NC_003070.9, from coordinate 15,397,391 downwards.
GACTAGATGCTTTGTGTATCGTTGAGCATAAGAACTAGAACCGCAACCGGCTTCGAGAAGCTAAAGTAGGATTTTGGTTATAAAGTTTGGGGACTATGGTTTTGGGTTTAGGTTTAAGGGTTTAGGGTTAAGAGTTTAGGATTTAGGGTTTAGGGTTTTAGGTTGAGGTTTTAGGGTTTTGGATTTTTAGTTTAGGGTGTATGATTTATGCTTAGGGTTTAAGGTTTTAGGTTTAGTGTTGAGGAGCAAATATACTTTAAAAAGTAGACACAATCTTTGTAAGCGTTTTGGAATCAAATATCTCAAGATGATAGGTGGATGATTGAGTTTTAGGGCTAAAACCACAACAAGGGTTATGAACCTAAATTTATCTTTCCCTGTTAGAAGATCCAAAACCAAAAATCATACGGACTTAGGCTACACCATCAAAGCTTTGAAGAGCAAGAAGAATCTGGGTTAGCATTTCAGAGTGAAATATGAGTAGATGTCATGTGTATGATTGAATATAAAACTAGAACCTCAACGAGATCCCAAAGAGTAAAGTAGTGCTTCCTTGTTATACGATTCAAAACCAAAAACTGTTAAGAACTTTGGGTTCACCATCAAAGCTTTGAGAATCATGAAGAAGCTTGGTTTGTGTTTTTGTAGTCCAAATTGACTTGATGTTTTGTTTATCATTCAGTATAAAAACTAGAAACGCAATAAGAACCCGGAAGTTAAAGTAGGATTCAGGGTTTAAGGTTTAAGGTTAAGGTTTTGCGTTTTGGCTTTAGGTTTTAAGGTTTAGGGTGTACGGTTTAGTGTTTAGAGTTAGGGTTTAGGGTTTAAGGTTAAGCGTTAGGGTTTAGGGTTTAGGGTTTAGGGATTAGATTTGAGGGTTTGGGATTTAGGGTGTAGGGTTTATGTTTAGTCTTTAGGAGCAAATATATTTAATACTTTAAGAAGCAAAAAAGAATCTAGGTTAGCGTTTCAGAGTTAAATATGACTAGATGTTATGTTTATGATTGAATATAAAACTAGAACGTCAACCAGATTTCGAAAAGTAAAGTAGTGCTTCCTTGTTAAACTGTTCAAAACCAAAAACTCATAAGAATTCGACTTCACTATTAAAGCTTTGAGAATCAAGAATAAGCTTGGTTAGCGGATTTGTAGTCAAATATGACTAGATGCTTTGTGTATCATTGAGCATAAGAACTAGAACCAC
>NC_003070.9:15345914-15396127 GCF_000001735.4 Arabidopsis thaliana | reverse complement strand
GGGTTTAGGGTTTAGGGTTTAGGTTTAAGGGTTTAGGTTTAAGGGGTAAGGGTTAAGAGTTTAGGGTTTAGGGTATAGGGTTTAGGATTTAGGGTTTAGGGTTTACTGTTTTCGGGTTAATGGGTAGGATTTTAGGTTTTGGGATTTATGGTGTAGAGTTTAGGTTTAGTGTTGAGGAGCAAATATACTATAATAATTTAAGAAGCAAGAAGAATCTTGGTTAGCGTTTCAGAGTGAAATATGACTACATGTCATGTGTATGATTGAATAGAAAACTAGAACCTCAACCAGACTCGAAAAGTAAAGTAGTGCTTCCTTGTTAAACGATTCAAAACACCAAAAACTCATAAGAATTTCGGCTTCACCATCAAAGATTTGGGAATAAAGAAGAAGCTTTGCTAGCGGATTTGTAGTCAAATATGACTAGATGCTTTGTGTATCATTGAGTATAAGAACTAGAACCGCTACCGGATTCCGGAAGCCTAAAGTAGGATTTAGGTTTTAAAGTTTGAGATATATGGTTTAGGGTTTAGGTTTAAGGGTTTAGGGTTAAGAGTTTATGGTTTAGGGTTTACGGTTTCAGGTTTAGGATTAAGGGTTCAGGGGTTAGGGTTTAGGGGTTGGATTTTAGGTTTTGGGATTTAGGGTTTAGAGTTTAGGTTTAGTGTTTAGGATCAAATATAGTATGATACTTAGAGAAGCAAGAAGAATCTTGGTTAGCGTTTCGGAGTGAAATATGACTAGATGTAATGTATATGATTGAATATATAAAACTAGAACCTCAAAGAGATCCCGAAAAGTGAAATAGTGCTTCCTTGTTATACGATTCAAGACTAAAAACTCATAAGATCTTTGACTTTACCATCAAAGCTTGGAGAATCAGGAAGTGGCTTGGTTAGCGGATTTATAGCGAAATATGACTAGATGCTTTGTGTATCGTTGAGCATAAGAACTAGAACCGCAACCGGCTTCCAGAAGCTAAAGTAGGATTTTGGTTATAAAGTTTGGGGACTATGGTTTTGGGTTTAGGTTTAAGGGTTTAGGGTTAAGAGTTTAGGGTTTAGGGTTTTGGGTTTTGGGTTTAGGTTTTAAGGTTTTCGATTTTTAGTTTAGGGTGTAGGATTTATGTTTAGGGCTTAAGGTTTTAGGTTTAGTGTTGAGGAGCAAATATACTTTAGAAAGTAATCACAATCACAATCTTAGCGTTTTAGGGCTAAAACCACAACCAGGGCTATGAACCTAAATTTATCTTTCCCTGTTAGAAGATCCAAAACCAAAAATCATACAGACTTATGCTACACCATCAAAGCTTTGAAGAGCAAGAAGAATTACTACAAGAAAATTGCCATTTACCGACTTCAGTATTAGTCACTCTGTAGTCGTTAAACACCTCTTTACGACAAATAAACGACTATTAAACTTAGTCGCTAATCGAGAGTCGGTAAATAAGGTAGTCGTATTTTAGTCGCCAAAGAGCGACGAAGTTACGACTAAGTTTAAGTAATCGCTTTTTTAGTGACATTTTAGTCATTAAATTCAGCGACTTTTAGACGACAAATTAACGATTAACTTGAGGGTTATGTAGTCGTTGTAGGTAATTAGTCGTTAAAATTTACGACTATGTTGTCACTATATTTAAGACTGATTTGCGACTGAAATATCATTTAGTCGGAAATTTTAGTGACTGAATTGTTATCAAAAACCGACTGCTTGGTTACATTTTTGATGACTAAATTTGCGACTATTATTGTTATTAGAACATCTATATGATTGTTATAAAGATGGAAACCTTCCTGAGAAAACAAAACATTACAAGAAGCATAAACACAATACAAGAAGCATGAAAACAAATTTATTGTCATTTCAGAAAAGTACAAAACCCAAATTACAAAAACATGTTCGATTCACTACAACTTAGAACTTTGTTCAGCATAAGTACAAGCAACACAAGTACACATATATAAAAACTTTGAGTCGTGATATTGAGTCTTGAGGAAGGAGTTAAGATTCAAACCTATGAAGCAGATGAAGAGGGAGAGACAGCTGGAGAGGGTGAGATAGGATCTGTGGTTGTCTCCTTAGCTGAATGAGATTCGAGGAAATTGAGGAACCAAGGATCATTTTCGCGCAAAAACTTCTCCACTAAGGACAAGCAGCTCGGGAATTCTCAGCTTCACGCAAAGCAATCTTAGATTCATGCCTCTAATTGTAAGAGACCTGCTCTTCTATCTTGCGTTGAGCTTCAAGTAATTGTTCTTGCAAAGCCACAAAAGAAGTTGAGTCACATGCTTGCTTCCGCTTGCCATTGACAAGAGACTCTTTGAGGCTTCCTACTCCATAAGGAACGCCTCTCGAATCCCTCTCAGTGGACTGCAAAGTATAATAAAAGCTGAGATTAGAGAATAAAAAAGACAACTCGAAAACACTAAATGGGGAAACATAAAATGTTACCTAAAGAAATATGGTTGTACATTTCTCAGCTGTGAGCTCCCGTGTCCGCGAAGTGCCATCTGAAACAGCAGAAGCTTCAGCCTCGAGCTCAGACCGCCTCAGCTGCAAATTCTTCTGATATAACTCTGCAATCTTCTCCGCCTTTCGATCAACATACGTCCCATCAGGTTTTGTATGTGTTTTGATGAAAACGTCACCAATACTGACAGTTTTGCCCAATTGCTCTTCTTGTAATGAAAAAAAAACAAGTCATAGAAAAGTAGAGAAACATCAGATTAAAGTTGCAAAGGAGTAAACAGAGAGAAGACTTACCAATTCGTCTCGGATTTGATGATATGACTTAGACCCTGAGAAGTGTATGTGAGGACCTAGACCGTTACGGTCAGACATACGAGCATTTGAATAGATTTGACTTCTTTCCTGAGCTTCTTCAGTGTCCCAGTACGCAGTCATTTCCTTCCATAGAGTTTTCCCGATCCATTTAGGTTTCTTTCGACTAGTTCTTACAGTGCTAACCATGCCTTTCATTCTCCTTAAACAGATCTCGTTGAAGTAAAACTGAATAGTCCCTGTGATCAAAGGATCCCAATGGTGTGTTTTCTACAAATATAAAAGGTAATGTCAGTAAAAAAAAGAAGTGTAATCATATATATAAGAAGGGCTGAAAGAACACTTAACAGCAAACTCGAGGAAGTATTTCTCTTGTCTCTCTTGAGGCACACATATCCAGCTGTAGAAGGGACCATCAAATTTGTTTGTAAACACTCTAGTGATATTCCTAACAAGTCGTGAGTTTGTGTCCCGAGTAAACCTCCATACACAAGAAAAACAAGCAGTTATTATATGGCAGAAAATATCTAAATATCAGACCAAAGACTAGCAAAACATAAATTGTGGCTGCAAAGTATCATACAAACAGATCATATAGAGCAGAACATAGATTGTGGCTGCAAAGTATCATCTAGAACTAAACTTACACAATGACAGACATGATACTTTGCAGCCACAAGCAGTTGTTCTCGCAAACAACAAGTAGAGTAGAGACCTAGACAACACGACTCTTCAAACACATTGCAATAGATTGTGGCTGCAAAGTAACATCTAAATATCAAAGACCAAAGACGAACACAACACGAGACTAAAACGAGAAACAATTCAGACATTTTCTCAATCTAATCAATCTCACAAAGCTCATTACCCAACTAAACCCTAAGATCAAAACACAACTTAAACTACTTGTTCTCGCAAACAACAAAATAAGACCAACACAACAAGACTCTTCAAACAACAGAATAGATTGTGGCTGCAAAGTAACATCTATAATATCAAAGACTTTCAGACCAACACAACACGTCACAAAAAAAAAAAAAAAGTGACATTTGCTCAATCTAATCAATCTCACAAAGATCATTACCCAACTAAACCCTAAGAGCAAAACACATAACTTAAATCCTAAGAACAAAACACATAACAAGACTCTTCAAACAACAGAATAGATTGTCAGATGCATCCATAACATCCATAATATCAAAGACTTTCAGACTTTCAGACCAACACAACACGAGACACAACAAAGAAACAATTTAGACATTTTCTCAATCTAATCAATATCACAAAGCTCATTACTCAACTAAACCGACATTGAACACAACATGGGATCACAAACAAGAGAAGAAGAAGATCATACCATGTCGTATTCGGTCGAGGAATGGGAGAGAGGACGGTGACGAACTTATCCCTCTCCGGCAACATAAGCAGATCATTTAGGGATTGAAGTCTGTCCTCCTAGAGATCCGGCGACAGAGGTGGATATTCTTCGAAGTTGTTGCCTTGAGAGGATGGGTGACATAACATACCTAGTCAAATATAGTGTTTCAAAATATAATTAAACATAACATACCTAGTCAAATATAGTGTTTCAAAAATAATTTAAAAATGTTTGCATAATTTTCAAAATAACTTATGTACATATCATAATTAATAGAAATAACTTAAGTACATATCATAAACACAAAACTAATATTGTTCTTCGTCTTCTTGTTCTTCATCATCAGAAGACGATAAATTACATCGAAATTCATCTTCTGGATCGACATCTCCGGCATCTAAATCGAGGTTTATGGGGTTGCGATTGATTGTCAAATTGTCGAGTACAAGATCTTCTATTGTTGTTATTAAAACAGCATCATCATTTTCTGTTTGCAATAAACTCGGGTCTTTATTTTCATATTTTCCTAATATGTTTCCCCTTGGATTTACTTTTAAAACATTGAGCCACTCCCGCTTTGGTTTTTTCGTGTATGGATAAGGAATAAAGCACACTTGTTCCGCTTGAGATGCTGTTTGTAAATGCACCATATTTGGAGAATTAGATATTTGTATATGAACTAGAAAACTAAATGACCATATGTATATACCATACGTACCTAAAATAAAGGGTTCGTATTTGTTATATTTCCTCGATGAAAGAACGTCGACAACACCACTATTGCTCCTCCGAGTACCTCTTCCGAGCTTAGGGTCATACCACGAACATTTAAAAAGTGTGATTTTCAAACTGAGCACCCCCTCATACTCAAGTTCTATGATATCAGTTAAGTTTCCGTAAAAATCTGCGGCGTCAGATGCATCCGTATAATTTTCACCTTTCACACATACACCATAGTTACAAGTCTTACGTCCAACTCCATGACTCTGCGTATGAAACAAATAGCCTCTTGTAAAATACATTGGCCATGTTTTGACTTTGTGCAAAGGTCCATCGACTATCTCTTGAACCCAAGTTGGAAAAGGATTACTAGAGTTCCAATATGTAACCTTTATGCAAATTTAGAAATAAACATCATTAGAGATAACAATAACAATAAATAAATGCAAATCATATAGATAAACTATTTAGACATACATAATCTTTCACCCACACATGATATTCCTCATTTCTTTTCACAAGGAGTTCTTTTTCGTTCAATCCTGGATATTTAATAGAAAGAAAATCTTCGAACATATTATAAAGACAAAAACAACATATAAGGGTTAGTAAACAAACATTTATAATTAACTTAAAATGGGAGTATGACTTTTGTTATATACCTCTCAATTACCTGAAAATAATCACAATTCCGTATAACATATCCATGTGCGCATTGATAATCTTCCTCTGATAGCCATACTTCATGTATTTCTCCACTTGGACGACCAACAGAACTAAATATATTAGGTACTCCAAGAACATGATATACAGGAACTTCACCCTCATTGAATCTTGTTAACCTGATCCAAAAGAGGTAATTCATGGTTATTTTTGCGCATAGAAAACTTGCTTGGTGCAGATGTTTAATTAATTACTATTAGTTACGTACCTTGATTTTGTTTGTATATTATCGGCAAAGTAGTGCTCTGAACCGCCAAATATGACTAGATGCTTTGTGTATCGTTGAGCATAAGAACTAGAACCGCAACCGGCTTCCAGAAGCTAAAGTAGGATTTTGGTTATAAAGTTTGGGGACTATGGTTTTGGGTTTAGGTTTAAGGGTTTAGGGTAAAGAGTTTAGGGTTTAGGGTTTTGGGTTTAGGTTTTAGGGTTTTGGATTTTTAGTTTAGGGTGTAGGATTTATGTTTAGGGTTTAAGGTTTTAGGTTTAGTGTTGAGGAGCAAATATACTTTCAAAAGTAAGCACAATCTTTGTAATCGTTTTGGAATCAAATATCTCAAGATGATAGGTGAATGATTGAGTTTTAGGGCTAAAACCACAACCAGGGGTATGAACCTAAATTTATCTTTCCATGTTAGAAGATCCAAAACCAAAAATCATACGGACTTAGGCTACACCATCAAAGCTTTGAAGAGCAAAAAGAATCTGGGTTAGCATTTCGGAGTGAAATATGAGTAGATGTCATGTGTATGATTGAATATAAAACTAGAACCTCAACGAGATCGCGAAGAGTAAAGTAGTGCTTCCTTGTTATACGATTCAAAACCAAAAACTGTTAAGAACTTTGGCTTCACCATCAAAGCTTTGAGAATCATGAAGAAGCTTGGTTTGTGTTTTTGTAGTCCAAATTGACTTGATGTTTTGTTTATCATTCAGTATAAAAACTAGAAACGCAATAAGAACACGGAAGTTAAAGTAGGATTCAGGTTTTAAGGTTTAAGGTTAAGGTTTTGCGATTAGGGTTTAGGTTTTAAGGTTTAGGGTGTACGGTTTAGGGTTTAGAGTTAGGGTTTAGGGTTTAAGGTTTAGCGTTAGGGTTTAGGATTTAGGGTTTAGGGATTAGATTTAGGGTTTGGGATTTAGGGTCTAGGGTTTATGTTTAGTGTTTAGGAGCAAATATATTATAATACTTTAAGAAGCAAGAAAAATCTTGGTTTCCGTTTCGGAGTGAAATATGACTACGTTTTGTCATGTGTATGATTAAATATAAAACTAGAACCTTAACCAGATCCCGAAAGGTAAAGTATTATTTCCCTATTGTACGATTCAAAACCAATAAGAACTTCGCCTTGACCATCAAAGCTTTGAGAATCAAGAAGCTTGGTTAGCGTATTTGTAGTCAATTATGACTAGATGCTTTGTGTATCATTGAGTATAAGAACTAGAACCGCAACTGGATTCCGCAAGCTAAAGTAGGGTTTAGGTTTAAAAGTTTGGGGTATATGGTTTAGGGTTTAGGGTTTAGGATCAAATATACTCTGATACTTAGAGAAGCAAGAAGAATTTGGGTTAGCGTTTCAAAGTGAAATATGACTAGATGTCATGTGTATGATTAAATATAAAACTAGAACCTCAACTAGATCGCGAAAAGTAAAGTAGTGCTTCCTTGTTAAACGATTCAAAACCAAAAACTCATAAGAACTTCGGCTTCACTATCAAAGCTTTGAGAATCAAGAAGAAGCTTGGTTAGCGGATTTGTAGTCAAATATGACAAGATGGTTTGTGTATCATTAGGCATAAGAACTAGAACCGCAACCGGATTCCGGAAGCTTAAAGTATTATTTAGGTTTTAAAGTTTGGGATCTATGGTTTAGGGTTTAGGGTTTAGGTTTAAGGTTTTAGGGTTTAGGGTTTACGGTTTTGGGTTTAGGATTTATGGTTCAGGGGTTAGGGTTTAGGGGTTGGATTTTCGGTTTTAGGATTTAGGGTGTAGAGTTTAGGTTTAGTGTTTAGGATCAAATATACAATGATACTTTAACAAGCAATAAGAATCTTGGTTAGGGTTTCAGAGTGAAATATTACTAGATGTCATGTGTATGACTGAATATAAAACTAGAACCCCAACGAGATCCTGAAAAGTAAAGTAGTGCTTCCTTGTTATAAAATTTAAAACCAAAAACTCATGAGAACATCAGCCACACCATCAAAGCTTTGAGAATCATGAAGAAGCTTGGTTTGTGTTTTTGTAGTCAAATATGACTTGATGTTTTGTTTATCATTCAATATAAGAACTAGAAACGCAAAAAGAACCCGGAAGTTAAAGTAGGGTTCAGGGTTTAAGGTTTTAGGTTAAGGTTTTGCATTTAAGGTTTAGGTTTTAAGGTTTTGGGTGGACGGTTTAGGGTTTAGAGTTAGGGTTTAACGTTTAAGGTATAGCGTTAGGGTTTCGGGTTTAGGGTTTATGGATTAGATTTTAGGGTTTGGGATTTAGGGTGTAGGGTTTAGGTTTAGTGTTTAGGAGCAAATATACTATAATTCTTCAAGAAGCAAAAGAATCTTGGTTAGCGTTTGAGAGTGAAATATGACTACATGTCATCTGTATTGTTGCCCTATTATACGATTCAAAACCAAAAACTAATAAGAACTTTAGCTACACCATCAAAGCTTTGAGAATCAAAAACTATAGCTTGGTTAGCGGATTTGTAGTCAAATATGACTAGATGCTTTGTGTATCATTGAGCATACGAATTAGAAGAGCAACCGGATTCCAGAAGCTAAACTATCTAGGATTTAAGTTTTAAAGTTTGGGGTCTATGGTTTAGGGTTTAGGGTAAAGAGTTTTGAGTTTAGGGTTTAGGTTTTAGTGTTTAGGGTTTAGGGTTTAGGGTTTAAGATTTAGGTTTTTGGATTTGTGAAAGTCAAAACTCGCACAATAGAAATTGTATTAAGGGTTCCTTCAAAGAACGGATCTTTGTGAGATTCTCAAAGAACAACAGAATTGCTGATTACCGGGGACGATGTTCTTGGTTATATTATTGAAATAATGAGGATTTGATCGTACAAGTGTTTAGAAATATGGAAAATAAGTGTTTTGCCTTCAAAATCAGAGCGGTTTTGTTTGTCCCCTTTGAGAGCGTTTTTGTGCGTGTCCCCTTTGTTTGTCCTCAGAGGTGCTTTATATAGGGCTTTGGCAGATCGCTTCTCGCGATATTCTCGGAAGATTTCTCTTTATCTTAGAGTTGGCGAAGGAGATTGTCTTTATCTTCCGAAGATTTTGGGAACTTCTATATTCAGTGACATCCTCGGAGATTCTCTAATATCTCTTCCGGGTTTTTCGGAAATGGTATGTTTGATCTTGTATTGGTTAAGTCTTTTCTTGAAGGTTTTCTGACCCGATCCGAAGTTCTTCCGAGCCGGGTTGAGCTGACCCTCGGGTAGTGGCTGAGCTGCTCGGACCGCGCTAGTCGAATGATGCACTCCCGAGGCGTCTTGAAACCCGCCACAGGATGATTTTCCAGGTTGCCATCCGAGGCACTTCGAGACCGGGTCGAGGAACCATTTTGAGTTGATGCTCCGAGGCGTTCTCGATGTCACCTCGGGATGGTTCCTCGATGTGATCTTTGAGGTGAAGATGATGCTGTGTCTTCTTCGAGTGCCCACGAGCAGATGATCTCTTTTACGGTTCGGGAAGATACCAATGCCGATATTGCTCGGGAATTGGATTTGCCCGATGATCCCGAGCCGCCTCTCGTCCGGAGGCCCCTTGCCCCGATGGCCGACGAAGACGGGACGTCCAATTGGCGAGACGTGCCCGAGCCCTTAATGCCGACGATAAAGATTGAGGACTTTCTTTATTTTGGCCCGAACGAGAAGGAAGACATTCTGCATCTCAACGAGCAGAGGGCTTTTGAGAAAGCCGAGAAGAAGAAGAGGAAGAAGAATAAGAGGGCGATAGTGCCGGATCCCCCTGGCTCAAAATTATGCATTGAGCGGTCCATTTCGGATCTCAGGGCCAGATTCGGTCTTGGTGCAGTAACCTTGCGCGTGCCGAGTCTCGATGAGCGAGCCGACAATCCCCCTACGGGTTTCTATACTCTGTATGAGGGATTTATTTACGGTTGTTTCTTGTGGCTGCCAGTCCCGAGACTGGTTTTGGAATACGTGACATCGTACCAGATTGCCCTCTCCCAGATCACGATGCAATCCTTGAGACATCTGCTCGGGATTTTGATTCGGAGTTATGAGTCTGAAACTGATATTACGCTTGCTCATCTGAGAAATCTTCTTGAGATCCGGCGGGTTCCCAAATCCGAAGTGGATCAGTATTACAAGGACGAGTCGTATACCGATCACTTCTTCTTCGTGGCTCTCGGAGATGCTGTTCACGACGACCTTCTCGGGACGGTTCTGACGAGATGGGGAACTTCGGGTAGTTGTAGCTAACAATTTATTTGTGTCCGACGCGGTTTTATAGTTTCTTTTTCTAACGGTAGTTTTTCTTTGTTGCAGAACGCACCCTCAAGTTCCTTGAGCCGATTCGAGATGATTTCCTTTCGGCTTTTCACGCGTTATCATCTCGGAAGTGCGATTGGTCGAAACATTTCTCTCGGGATCGAGTCGAACGAGCCCTCCGTTTTCTTCACGGCGTTTCTGTCCTTCCAGGTCGGAATCTTCGGACCATCGTACTCAATTCTTGGTCGATATGCAGTCAACCAAACTTACTTTGAGGGAGGTGTACGCGAAGAAGAAAGAAGATAAAGAGAGACGCTTGGCAAAGGAGAAACGCCTTGCGGATGCAGGGCTGATTTCGCCGCAGGCGGCCTCTCCCGATGAGACTCAAGACCGGGACATTGTTCCCGATGTTACAGCCCCTGTTGATCCGACGCCTTTCGAGGCTCAAGAGGTTGATCCCACTGCTGCTGCGCCTTTGCCCGAGGCGATTGTCGCGCTGCCAGCGAGCGACAAGGCGGTGGGTAAGCGCGCTCGGACGGATGATTTAACGTCCAAGAAGAAGAGTAAGAAGAAGAAGGCCTCGGGCGCCAAGGCGGAATTAGAGCTCCCAATTTTTGAAGATCGGGTAGCCTCTGCAAACCTCCTCGGGGGATGCGCCGATCCTTTGCTTCCTCCTCCGGATACTCTTCTCGAGTCGCGGAAGTATGCTGAAACGGCGTCTCATTTCATGCGGGTAGGCGCCTATTCAACTTTTTCATTTTTCGTCCTTATGTTTGGAGTTCCGATCCTGTAACTTTTTTTAAATCTGTTCTCTAGGCTGTCGCCTCGATGAACCGAATGGTGCATTCGTACGATTCGGCCATGAGAAATAACATTGAGGCGAACAACAGGTCTGCCGAAGCAGATTCTCGAATTCAAGGTGTCGAGTGAGAAAGAGACGAGGCGCTCTCCCAAGCCGCCGCCGCGAAGATGGAGAAGGAGGAGGTCGAGAGGGAGGCCTTCGTGAACAAGGCGAATGCCATCAAGATGGCCGAGCTCAATTTGAGGGCGGATTCCGAGGTTTTTCGTTTCAAACGCATGCTGGCCGAGGCGAGGGGGCTCCGCGATAGCGAAGTGGCTCGGGCTTCTCAAACGGCTAGGCGCGAGACATCGAAGGTTTTTATCGCCAAACTCAAAGCCCCCGAGCAGAAGGTGTCGCTCCTTGACAGGATCAACGACCAGTTTATGAACTTATCCCAGGCGCGAGCTAATGCGCAACTGATCAAGGCACTTGAGGAAGGTGGGGTATTGGCAACTGAGAAGGACCAGGTTGAGGAATGGCTGAAAGAATTCGCCAATACCGAGGTCGATTTCACCAATTTTATCACCTAGCTGAAAGAGGAACTCAAGGCTCCTACTCCCGACCCCACTTCTTTAAGTCCGGGCGGCCACAGATCGGTTGAGACTCTTGCCGACGAGGCGGGGGTCACTGATCAGTCTAGGTCGCTTCTGCCTGCCGAAGATATTCGCTCGTCTGAAGAGCTCGACTAAGTACCCGACGTGGGAGCCGGTTTTTGTTATTATTATTTTTTTGTTTTGTTAATTTGTTCGGTTGTTTTACTTGTGCCTGGATGGCTTTATCCGATGACTTGTAGAACATATGCCTGGATGGCTTTATCCATTTTTAAATTCTGAAACACTTAGTTGGATTCTGAAAAACCTGAACTATTTTATTGCCTGCTGTGATTCAGTTTGAGTATTTTGGGTGAAACTTCTCGGTTGCGACCCGATCTGATTCACCCTTTGAGCAGCATTTAGAAACGAGCTGGGGTACCGCTGTTTGAATATGACCGGGTTTCTGAAGATAGAAATTTCTTCTCATAAGTAATCTGAAAGAATTTATCTCGTATTTATATAGCGTGCTATAGCCGAGCATGCGTAAAAGATACTCCGAGCCGTCGCTCATTGTATTTAGCCGAAGAGTTCAATAGTTGTGAATCGAATTTATTATTTATGCCGAAGTTAAAACTTTATAAAATAATAAATGCGACTATGGATATGCGAGTAATAATAAGTGCGTGCCTTTGACATTTTTTGCATCGTTTTGAAAAAATTTTGCAGTCTTTGATCATTGTCGGCAGAAGAATCCGTGGCGTTTTATTTTGATGGCTAAGGCTCTTCCCAGGAATGATTTCCGCACGAGCCTCCACGCATGTCATTAAGGGTCCGGATAATCACCACTTGTAGAGTTTTTCATCTACCAGAACGAAATGTGCAGCCTGAGCTTTTAAGTTTCCGAGCTTCCCATTTGTCCGAGGGAAATTTCCCTTTGGATATGTAGCTTTTAATGGGTTCTATCAACTCTAAGCTGCACTCGTCTTGGCTGTCGTCCGGAGCGTCGTCGTGATCCGTGCCGATTTGTATGGGGAGGACATGTTCTTCTTTGCCAAGGTCAATGCTTGGTTTTTTTATGAACTCTACTAGGATGACTCTTCTCAATGCTCGGGTCAGATGTTGAGGCTAGAGCAGCTAGGGCGTCAGCCGATGTATTTTCTCCTCGCCAGATTTTGTACATGAGTCGGATAGGCTTCCATTCTTTCGTCCCGAGCTGTGTATTCTACGTTGAACTGATTTGCGACGAGTTCGGAGTCGCAAAATGCTCTGATTTTTTTCTATCTTTAGCCCCCGAGCAAGATTAAGTTCGGCTACGAGCGCTTCGTATTTGGCCACATTGTTGGTAGCCTCGAAGTTTGATCTAAATGATTGCTCGAGGACTTCTCCCGTTGTCGAAGTGAGGCGGATGCCTACACCCGAACCTTGCTTTGATGACGAGCCGTCTACGTGCAATAGCCAAGTTGTATCGAGTGGATTTTCCCGAGCCTCCTTAGTGGGCAGTTCGACGATAAAATTGGCTAGGACCTGGGATTTTGCACATGTTTTGTTCCGATACTCGATGTCATATTCGCTGAGCTCGATTGCCCATTTAGCTAGGCGTCCTGATTGGCTTGGACTATGTAAGATAGCGCGAAGCGGCATGGATCCCATTACTATGATGGAATGGGATTGAAAGTAGGGTCGCAGTTTCCGAGCCGACATTATGACTGCTAAAGCGAGTTTCTCCATTTGCGGGTAGCGAGATTCCGCGCCGGTGAATGTCTGTGAGACGTATAAAATCGGTTTCTGTTCACCTCTGTCTTCTCGGACTAACACTCCGCTGACTACAATATCTGATACGGTAACATACAAGTATAGTGGTTCTCCGATTACGGGTTTTGCGAGGATAGGTGGTGTTGCCAGATACTTCTTGAGTTCCTGAAAAGCTTCTTCGTATCGGGTTGTTTATTCGAATTTCTTGTTTCCCCGAAGCACATCGTAAAAGGCCAAGCATTTGTCGGTTGAGCGAGAGATGAAACGGTTAAGGGCCGCAACTCTTCCATTAGACGTTGCACTTCTCGCTTGTTTTGAGGTGACGCCATTCCCAACAATGCCTCGATTTGCTTCGGATTCGCCTCGATGCCGCGGTGAGTGACTAGATACCCGAGGAACTCTCCGGATCTTACCCCGAAGTGGCACTTGGCTGGATTGAGTTTGACGTTGTAGAGGTTAAGCTGCTGGAAACATTCGCGCAAATGGGATACGTGTTCTTCCTCTGCCATGGATTTCACCAACATGTCGTCGATGTAAACTTACATTGTCTTCCCGATCTGTAATGCAAAGATTTTGTTGACGAAGCGTTGATAAGTTGCCAGCGTTTTTGAGTCCGAATGGCATCACTCGGTAACAAAAGATGCCTTGTTCTGTGTAGAATGCGGCTTTTTCTTGATCCACGGGGTTCATCATGATCTGGTTGTAACCAGCAAAAGCGTCCATGAATGACAACAACTTGTTTCCAGAAGTTGATTCTACGAGGCAATCGAGGTGCGGTAATGGGAAACTGTCTTTTGGGTAGGCTTTGTTAAGGTCGGTGAAATCTACGCAGACTCTCCATTTACCGTTTTTCTTTTTTAATACGACTGAGTTCGCGAGTCAATCGAGATATTTTGCCTCGGTGATGGACCCGATCCTCAGTAATTTCTCTACTTCGGCTTTCACGGCTTCTGCTCGCTCCCGACCCAATTTTCTCCTCTTCTGCTTAACAAGTTTGAACGTCGGGTCGATGTTGAGCTCGTGTGATACGATATCAACACTTACTCCTGGCAGATCTTCCGGGGACCAGGCGAATGTATTGACTTTTTCTCTGAATTCAGCTGTTAATTCTTCTCCTAGGTCTCCTCAGATTTCCACGCACCGCTCGGGTTTTTCGTCATCAAGGCAGATAGAGATTATCGGATTGGGGATTGGTCTTGTGGATTCTCGAGCCTCCTCGATCTTTAGCTGCTATAATTGCTCGGAAATTACTTTCTCTTCAGCTAGGCCAAGCTTAGCTTTCTTATGATTTGCGTCGGCCGTTGACTCAGTGACGGGTTCCTGAGCTTGTGTGCTGCCATGAAGCAGATTCGAGCATTTTCTAATTTCCCCATATGGTTTTCACGCCGTTACTCGTGGGAAATTTCAGGCAGAGATGATATGTCGAAGCGACGACTCGGAAATGATTTAACCATGGTGTGGCGATAATTACGTTATAAACGGTCGGCTGGTCGGTAACAGGGAAATCGACGATTTTTGTTACCCCTTTGGCTCGGAATGGTAATTTGATGGTCCCGAGAGTCATAGTGGTTTCCCCAGAGAATCCGAGCACATATCGCGGAGTTGGTACAATTTGCGTCATGTCGACCTTCATTTCTCGCAGACTTGTAAGAAAAATTATGTCAAGTGTGTTTCCCGTGTCGATCAGAACTCGTTCGACGTTGAAATCACCAATGGTTAGTGTAATGACTAAAGGATCGTTGTGCGGACGGTCCAAGCCGTTGGTATCGCTTTCGTGAAAGGTCACTTCGTCATCTAATCCGAGCACAGGTCGCGGAGTTGGTACGATTTGAGTCGGCCTTCCTCTGATAAGGTTTGATCGATGCCGTCGTGTCTTGACAGAAAGCCGAATCTCCTAAAATTGTGAAGATCCTTCCTCGAGCAGCTTCTGGCTCATCGTCGTTTGCTTCGCGATTGCGTCGGTCTCTTTTGGATCCTTTCAGGTTCGCCGCGGGGGCCGCCTGCTCGGGATTGGCCACGACATTGACCTGCTCGATTTTAGCCTTTTCCGCTTCTAAGTCCTCGATGGTTAGGCCTCCACCAATCTCTCCGGCTAGGAATTTAGTTGCCAACTTTTCCCCGAAGCTACGACATCTGGAAGTATGATGGCAGTAACTCTTATGCAACTCACAGTATTCGTACTCGTTTCCTGCGGGTTGATCCTTCGTCTAGGTGTAGGATTCTCGTCCGCGCCCTCGACCGCGGCCTCGTCCTTGACCACGGGGTGTATCAGCTTGGCAATTATGGGCTCCGGAGAAATTTCGTCCTTCATGGTGAACGAATGTCCCGCCTTGAGCGCCCTTTTTGTGGTTCGGAGCGCTGAGTTGGGATTTATCGCTGCGAGGCGTCTGCTTAGGCGGCTCGTGACTTTTTGATAGTAGTTCCATTTTTTCCTCATCGGAAACGTAATCCGAGGCTCGGTGCAAGGCATCTCGGATTGTCTGTGGTTTGGACAAGTTTAACTCCTTTCGAAATTCGGACTTGTACCACAGTGCTTTCTTCAGAGCAGAGAGAGCCGCTACATCGTTGATTCCTTCGATTTTGGCTAGGGTAGATCGGATTTTTGCGAGGAAGTCTCGAAGTGGCTCATTTGGCTGCTGAGACAATGACCACAGATCGGCGTCTGACGTGCAAGGATCGATTAACACCGAATATTGCTCTAGGAAGAGCGTCGATAGGTTCTGAAAAGTGTCCACAGAATTTCCCTCGAGTCTTGAGAACGAATCCAGGGCTAGTCCTTTCAAGTGTTCGACGAACAGATGACAGAGACCGGTGTCTCTTTCGTCGGGTCTAAATTTGGCTCGGGCCACAGAGATTATGAATGACTTCAAATGTCCTTTCGGGTCGGAGGATCCATTGAAGTATTCGAACCTTTGCTTCCCTGGATCTGAGATTATTGCGTTGGAGATCCTGCGTGTGAAAGGAGTGTTGTGGGACTCCTCCAGAATGAGGTCGATGTTTGGGGCCAAGGGGACTGTATTATGCATTTGGGATCTTACAAGCTTCATCTCGTTTTCTGCTTTGGCTAGGGAGAGCTTGATAGTGCTTATTTCTTGTTCTCTGGCGCATTCCTCAGCCCATCGAACGTTCTCTTCTGAATCTTCATCGTTTGAGACCTCGATCTGATCGGCCTCGGCAAATCTGCTCAGGGAAGAGGGAGCTGCGGATTCTGTTCGGCTCGTCGTGATTCAAATTCCCAAAGTTGTCGGCTCTGCTCGGTCTCTTCCAATTTCCGGCGCGGTTCTGCGGATGGGCCTCGTCGTGTTGCCAGGTGTGTGGAACACGAGCCGTGTTGGGTTGAGATCTGCTGCTGTTCGTCGATCCTGAAAATGCCTTGCGCCGAAACGAGTAGTCCTGATCTGTCCTTGGGTGGTAGCTGCTTCGAGTTGTTGCGCCAAAGACCGATTCGCCTATTCTTGACCGTTTACCTTCTTCTGAAGTTGAGCCATCATACTTCTTAATTTTGCTAGGACCGCGGGAGCGGTGGCTTCAGGAACGTCTGTCTCGTTTGGAGGGATCGGGTTTCCCTCTGCGTCAACTGTGTTATCGGGGATCTGATTGTTGACCATTGTGGATTGGTTGGTTGGTTCTGTGTTCTGGGAGTAAGAGAAATCTCAATCGTTCCCCTCCTTCTAGCGCCAAATTGTGAGAGTCAAAACTCGAACAATAGAAATTGTACTAAGGGTTCCTTCAAAGAACGGATCTTTGTGAGATTCTCAAAGAACATTAGGACGGTGTTCTTGGTTATATTATTGAAATAATGAGGATTTGATCGTACAAGTGTTTAGAAATATGGAAAATAAGTGTTTTGCCTTCAAAATCAGAGCGGTTTTGTTAGCCTGAGGTTGAGAGCGTTTTTGTGCGTGTCCCCTTTGTTTGTCCTCAGAGGTGCTTTATATAGGGCTTTGGCAGATCGCTTCTCGCGATATTCTCGGAAGATTTCTCTTTATCTTAGAGTTGGCGAAGGAGATTGTCTTTATCTTTTGAAGATTTTGGGAACTTTTATATTCGGTGACATCCTCGGAGATTCTCTAATATCTCTTCCGGGGTTTTCGGAAATGGTATGTTTGATCTTTTATTGGTTAAGTCTTTTCTTGAAGGTTTTCTTACCCGATCCGAAGTTCTTCTGAGCCGGGTTGAGCTGACCCTCAGGTCGTGGCTGAGCGACTCGGACCGCGCTAGTCGAATGATGCACTTCGAGACCGGGTCGGGGAACCCTTTTGTGGTGATGCTCCGAGGCGTTCTCGATGTCGCCTCGGGATGGTTCCTCGATGTGATCTCCGAGGTGTTTTGAGGCCCGGTTCGGGATGGTTCTTCGACATGATCTCCGAGGCATTGATCATGGTTGGCTCGGTTACCTGGGTGGAATCTGACCCCAACAGGATTTATTGTGTAGAGTTTATGTTTAGTGTTTAAGAGGAAATATACTATAATATTTTAAGAAGCAAAAACAATCTTGGTTAGCGTTTCTAAGTGAAATATAACTAGATGTCCTGTGTATGATTGAATATAAAACTAGAACCTCAACCAGATCCCGAAAAGTAAAGTAGTACTTCCTTGTTAAACAATTCAAAACCAAAAACTCATAAGAACTTCGTCTTCACCATCAAAGCTTTAAGAATCAAGAAGCAGCTTGGTTAGCGGATTTGTAGTCAAATATGAGTAGATGCTTTGTGTATCATTGAGCATAAGAACTAGAACCACAACCGGATTCCGGAAGCCTAAAGTAGGATTTAGGTTTTAAAGTTTGGGATCTATGATTTAGGGTTTAGGGTTTAAGTTTAAGGGTTTAGAGTTTAGGGTTTAGGGTTTAGGGTTTAGGGTTTAGGGTTTAGGTTTAAGGGTTTAGGGTTTAGGGTTTAGGGTTTAGGGTTTAGGGTTTAAGTTTTGAGATTTTAGGGTGTAGAGTATAAGATCAAATATACTATGATACTTTAAGAAGCAAGAAGAATCTTGGTTAGCGTTTCGGAGTGAAATATGAGTTGATTTCATGTGTAGGATTGAATATAAAACTAGAACCTCAACGAGATACCGAAGAGTGGACCGAACTGTCTCACGACGTTCTAAACCCAGCTCACGTACCGTTTTAATGGGCGAACAATGCTTCCTTCTTATACGATTCGAAACCAAAAACTGTTAAGAACTTCGGCTTCACCATCAAAGCTTTGAGAATCATGAAGAAGCTTGGTTTGTGTTTTTGTAGTCAAATATGACTTGATGTTTTGTTTATCATTGAGTATAAGAACTAGAAACGCAAAAATAACTTGGAAGTTAAAGTAGGATTTACGGTGTAAGGTTTAAGGTTAAGGTTTTGCGTTTAGGGTTTAGTTTTTAAGGTTTAGGGTGTACGGTTTAGAGTTTAGAGTAAGGGTTTAGGGTTTAAGGTTGAACGTTAGGGTTTAGGGTTTAGGGTTGAGGTTTAGGGATTAGAATTTAGGGTTTGGGATTTAGGGTGTAGGGTTTAGGTTTAGTGTTTAGGAGCAAATATAATATAATACTTTAAAAAGATTGGTTAGCGGATTTGTAGTCAAATATGAGTAGATGTTTTGTGTATCATTAAGTATAAGAATTAGAACCGCAACTGGATTCCAGAAGCTAAAGTAGGATTTAGGTTTTAAAGTTTGGGGTGTATGGTTTAACGTTTAGTGTTTAGATTTAAGGGTTTAGGGATAAGAGTTTAGGGTTTAGGGTTTATGGTTTAGGATTTAGGGTTTAGGATTTGGTATTGAGGGTTTAGGGGTTAGATTTTAGGTTTTGGGATTTATGGTGTAGAGTTTAGGTTTAGAGTGTAGGAGCAAATATACTATAATACTTTAAGAAGCAAGAAGAATGTTGGTTAGCGTTTTACAGTGAAATATGACTACATGTCATGTCATGTGTATGAACTGAATAGAAAACTAGAACTCAAACCAGATCTCGAAAAGTAAAGTAGTGCTTCCTTGTTAAACGATTTAAAACACCGAAAACTCATAAGAATTTCGGCTTCACCATCAAAGCTTTGTGAATAAAAAAGAAGCTTTGCTAGCGGATTTGTTGTCAAATATGACAAGATGTTTTGTGTATCATTGAGCATAAGAACTAGAACCGCAACCGGATTCCGGAAGCCTAAAGTAGGATTTAGGTTTTAAAGTTTGGGATCAATGGTGTATGGTTTAGGTTTAAGGGTTTAGGGTTAAGAGTTTATGGTTAAGGGTTTACGGTTTCGGGTTTAGGATTTAAGGTTCAGGGGTTAGGGTTTAGGGGTTGGATTTTAGGTTTTAGGATTTAGCGTGTAGAGTTTAGGTTTAGTGTTTAGGATCAAATATAGTATGATACTTTAACAAGCAATATTACAAAATGTCATGTGTATGACTGAATATAAAACAAGAACCTCAACCAGATCTCGAAAAGTAAAGTAGTGCTTCCTTGTTGTAAGATTCAAAACCAAAAACTCATGAGATCTTTGACTTCACCATCAAAGCTTTGAGAATCAAGAAGTGGCTTGGTTAGCGGATTTATAGCCAAATATGACTAGATGCTTTGTGTATCGTTGAGCATAAGAACTAGAACCGCAACCAGCTTCCAAAAGCTAAAGTAGGATTTTGGTTATAAAGTTTGGGGATTATGGATTTGGGTTTAGGTTTAAGGGTTAAGAGTTTAGGGTTTAGGGTTTTGGGTTTTGGTTTAGGTTTTAGGGTACCGGATTTTTAGTTTAGGGTGTAGGATTTATGTTTACGGTTTAAGGTTTTAGGTTTAGTGTTGAGGAGCAAATATACTTTAAAAAGTAAGCACAATCTTTGTAAGCGTTTTGGAATCAAATATCTTAAGATGATAGGTGGATGATTGAGTTTTAGGGCTAAAACCACAACCAGGGCTATGAACCTAAATTTATCTTTCCTTGTTAGAAGATCCAAAACCAAAATCATACGGACTTAGGCTACACCATCAAAGCTTTGAAGAGCAAGAAGAATCTGGGTTAGCATTTCGGAGTGAAATATGGTTTATACTTTACTTCTCGGGATCTGGTTGAGGTTCTACTTTTATATTCAATCATACACATGACATCTAATTATATTTCACTTAGAAACGCTAACCAAGATTCTTTTTGCTTCTTAAAGTATTATAGTATATTTGCTCCTAAACACTAAACATAAATTCAACACCATAAATCCCAAAACCTAAATCTTTAACCCTGAACCCTAAACCCTAAACACTAAACACTAAAACCTAAACACTAAACTCAAAACTCTTTACCCTAAACCCTAAACCATAGACCCCCAACTTTAAAACCTAAATCCTAGATAGTTTAGCTTCCAGAATCCGGTTACTGTTCTAATCGTATGCTCAATGATACACAAAGCTTCTAGTCATATTTGACTACAAATCCGCTAACCAAGCTACTTTTTGATTCTCAAAGCTTTAATGGTGAAGCTAAAGTTCTTATGAGTTTTTGGTTTTGAATCGTATAATAGGACAACAATACAGATGACATGTAGTCATATTTCACTCTAAAACGCTAACTAAGATTCTTTTTGCTTCTTAAAGTATTATAGTATATTTACTTCTAAACACTAAACCTAAACCCTACACCCTAAATCCCAAACCCTAACGCTAAACCTTAAACGCTAAACCCTAACTCTAAACCCTAAACCGTACACCATCAAAGCTTTGAGAATCAAGAAGCAGCTTGGTTAGCAGATTTGTAGTCAAATATGACTAGATGCTTTGTGTATCATTGAGCATAAGAACTAGAACCACAACCGGATTCCAGAAGCCTAAAGTAGGATTTAGGTTTTAAGTTTTCGATCTAGGTTTAGGGTTTAGGGTTTAGGTTTAACGGTTTAGGTTTAAGATTTTAGGGTTTAGGATTTTGGGTTTAGGATTTAGGGTTCAGGGTTTAGGGTTTAAGGTTTTGTGTTTAGGATTTAGGGTTTAGGGTTTAGGGTTTAGGGTTTAGGGTTTAGGGTTCAGGGTTTAGGGTTTAAGGTTTTGTGTTTAGGATTTAGTGTTCAGGGTTTAGGGTTTAGGGTTTTGGTTTAAGGGTTTAGGGTTAAAAGTTTATGGTTTAGGGTTTACGGTTTTGGGTTTGGGATTTAGGGTATAGGGGTTAGGGTAAAGAATTTATGATTTTATGTGTAGGATTGAATATAAAACTAGAACCTCAACAAGATACCGAAGAGTGGACCGAACTGTCTCACGACGTTCTAAACCCAGCTCACGTACCGTTTTAATGGGCGAACAGTGCTTCCTTCTTATACAATTCAAAACCAAAAACTGTTAAGAACTTCGGCTTCACCATTAAATCTTTGAGAATCATGAAGAAGCTTGGTTTGTGTTTTTGTAGTCAAATATGACTTGATGTTTTGTTTATCATTCAGTATAAGAACTAGAAACGCAAAAATAACTTGGAAGTTAAAGTAGGATTCAGGATGTAAGGTTTAAGGTTAAGGTTTTGCGTTTAGGGTTTAGTTTTTAAGGTTTAGGGTGTACGGTTTAGGGTTTAGAGTAAGGGTTTAGGGTTTAAGGTTTAACGTTAGAGTTTAGGGTTTAGGGTTTAGGTTTAGGGATTAGATTTTAGGGTTTGGTATTTAGGGTGTAGGGTTTAAATTTAGTGTTTAGGAGCAAATATAATATAAAACTTTAAGAAGATTGGTTAGCGGATTTGTAGTCAAATATGACTAGATGTTTTGTGTATCATTAAGTATAAGAACTAGAACCGCAACCGGATTCCGGAAGCTAAAGTAGGATTTAGGTTTTAAAGTTTGGGGTCTATGGTTTAACGTTTAGTGTTTAGGTTTAAGGGTTTAGGGTTAAGAGTTTAGGGTTTAGGGTTTATGGTTTAGGGTTTAGGGTTTAGATTTTAGGTTTTGGGATTTATGGTGTAGAGTTTAGGTTTAGAGTTTAGGAGCAAATATACTATAATACTTTAAGAAGCAAGAAGAATGTTGGTTAGCGTTTTAGAGTGAAATATGACTACATGTCATGTCATGTGTATGATTGAATAGATAACTAGAACCCCAACCAGATCTCGAAAAGTAAAGTAGTGCTTCCTTGTTAAACGATTTAAAACACCGAAAACTCATAAGAATTTCGGCTTCACCATCAAAGCTTTGGGAATAAAGAAGAAGCTTTGCTAGCGGATTTGTTGTCAAATATGACAAGATGCTTTGTGTATCATTGAGCATAAGAACTAGAACCGCAACCGGATTCCGGAAGCCTAAAGTAGGATTTAGGTTTTAAAGTTTGGGATCTATGGTGTATGGTTTAGGTTTAAGGGTTTAGGGTTAAGAGTTTATGGTTAAGGGTTTACGGTTTCGGGTTTAGGATTTAAGGTTCAGGGGTTAGGGTTTAGGGGTTGGATTTTAGGTTTTGGGATTTAGGGTGTAGAGTTTAGGTTTAGTGTTTAGGATCAAATATAGTATGATGCTTAGAGAAGCAAGAAGAATCTTGGTTAGCGTTTTGGGGTGAAATATGACTAGATGTCATGTGTGTGATTGAATATAAAACTAGAACCTCAACGAGATCCCGAAAAGTAAAGTAGTGCTTCCTTGTTATACGATTCAAGACCAAAAACTTATAAGATCTTTGACTTCACCATCAAAGCTTTGAGAATCAAGAAGTGGCTTGGTTAGCGGATTTGTAGTCAAATATGACTAGATGCTTTGTGTATCGTTGAGCATAAGAACTAGAACCGCAACCGGCTTCCAAAAGCTAAAGTAGGATTTTGGTTCTAAAGTTTGGGGACTATGGTTTTGGGTTTAGGTTTAAGGGTTTAGGGTTAAGAGTTTAGGGTTTAAGGTTTTGGGTTTAGGTTTTAGGGTTTTGGATTTTTAGTTTAGGGTGTAGGATTTATGTTTACGGTTTAAGGTTTTAGGTTTAGTGTTGAGGAGTAAATATACTTTAAAAAGTAAGCACAATCTTTGTAAGCGTTTTGGAATCAAATATCTTAAGATGATAGGTGGATGATTGAGTTTTAGGGCTAAAACCAGAACCAGGGCTATGAACCTAAATTTATCTTTCCTTGTTAGAAGATCGAAAACCAAAAATCATACGGACTTAGGCTACACCATCAAAGCTTTGAAGAGCAAGAAGAATCTGGGTTAGCATTTCGGAGTGAAATATGAGTAGATGTCATGTGTATGATTGAATATAAAACTACAACCTCAACGAGTATAAGAACTAGAACCGCAACTGGATTCCGGAAGCTAAAGTAGGGTTTAAGTTTTAAGGTTTATGGTATATGGTTTAGGGTTTTGGGTTTAGGATCAAATATACTATGATACTTAGAGAAGCAAGAAGAATCTGGGTTAGCGTTTCAGAGTGAAATATGACTAGATGTCATGTGTATGATTGAATATAAAACTAGAACCTCAACCAGATCGCAAAAAGTAAAGTAGTGCTTCGTTGTTAAACAATTCAAAACCAAACACTCATAAGAACTTCGGCTTCACCATCAAAGCTTTGAGAATCAAGAAGAAGCTTGGTTAGCGGATTTGTAGTCAAATATGACAAGATGGTTTGTGTATCATTAGGCATAAGTACCAGAACCGCAACTGGATTCTGGAAGGTTAAAGTATAATTTAGGTTTTAAAGTTTGGGATCTATGGTTTAGGGTTTAGGTTTAAGGTTTTAGGGTTAAGAGTTTAAGGTTTAGGGTTTACGGTTTTGGGTTTAGGATTTATGGTTCAAGGGTTAGGGTTTAGGGGTTGGATTTTAGGTTTTAGGATTTAGCGTGTAGAGTTTAGGTTTAGTGTTTAGGATCAAATATACAATGATACTTTAACAAGCAATAAGAATCTTGGTTAGGGTTTCAGAGTGAAATATTACTAGATGTCATGTGTATGACTGAATATAAAACAAGAACCTCAACCAGATCCCGAAAAGTAAAGTAGTGCTTCCTTGTTGTAAGATTCAAAACCAAAAACTCATGAGAACATCGGCCACACCATAAAAGCTTTGAGAATCATGAAGAAGCTTAGTTTATGTTTTTGTAGTCAAATATGACTTGATGTTTTGTTTATCATTCAATATAAGAACTAGAAACGGAAAAAGAACCCGGAAGTTAGAGTAGGGTTCAGGGTTTAAGGTTTCAGGTTAAGGTTTTGCGTTTAAGGTTTAGGTTTTAAGGTTTTGGGCGTACGGTTTAGGGTTTAGAGTTAGGGTTTAGCGTTTAAGGTTTAGCGTTAGGGTTTCGGGTTTAGGGTTTATGGATTAGATTTAAGGGTTTATGATTTAGGGTGTAGGGTTTAGGTTTAGTGTTTAGAAGTAAATATACGATAATACTTTAAGAAGCAAAAAGAATCTTAGTTAGCGTTTTAGAGTGAAATATGACTACATGTCATCTATATTGTTGCCCTATTATACGATTCAAAACCAAAAACTCATAAGAACTTTAGCTTCACCATTAAAGCTTTGAAAATCAAAAAGTAGCTTGGTTAGCGGATTTGTAGTCAAATATGACTAGAAGCTTTGTGTATCATTGAGCATACGATTAGAACAGTAACCGGATTCCGGAAGCTAAACTATCTAGGATTTAGGTTTTAAAGTTTGGGGTCTATGGTTTAGGGTTTAGGGTAAAGAGTTTTGAGTTTAGGGTTTTGGTTTTAGTGTTTAGTGTTTAGGGTTTAGGGTTTAGGGTTTAAGATTTAGGTTTTGGGATTTATGGTGTAGAGTTTATGTTTAGTGTTTAGGAGCAAATATACTATAATACTTTAAGCAGCAAAAAGAATCTTGGTTAGCGTTTATAAGTGAAATATAATTAGATGTCATGTGTATGATTGAATATAAAACTAGAACCTCAACCAGATCCCGAGAAATAAAGTAGTGCTTCCTTGTTACACGATTCAAAACCAAGAACTTATAAGAACTTCGTCTTCACCATCAAAGCTTTGAGAATCAAGAAGCAGCTTGGTTAGCAGATTTGTAGTCAAATATGACTAGATGCTTTGTGTATCATTGAGCATAAGAATTAGAACCACAACTGGATTCCGGAAGCCTAAAGTAGGATTTAGGTTTTAAGTTTTCGATCTAGGTTTAGGGTTTAGGGTTTAGATTTAACGGTTTAGGGTTAAGATTTTAGGGTTTAGGGTTTTGGGTTTAGGATTTAGGGTTCAGGGTTTAGGGTTTAAGGTTTTGTGTTTAGGATTTAGGGTTTAGGGTTTAGGGTTTAGGGTTTAGGGTTTAGGGTTTAGGGTTTAGGGTTCAGGGTTTAGGGTTTAAGGTTTTTTTGTTTAGGATTTAGTGTTCAGGGTTTAGGGTTTAGGGTTTTGGTTTAAGGGTTTAGGGTTAAAAGTTTATGGTTTAGGGTTTACGGTTTTGGGTTTAGGATTTAGGGTTTAGGGGTTAGGGTAAAGAGTTTATGATTTCATGTGTAGGATTGAATATAAAACTAGAACCTCAACAAGATACCGAAGAGTGGACCGAACTGTCTCACGATGTTCTAAACCCAGCTCACGTACCGTTTTAATGGGCGAACAGTGCTTCCTTCTTATACGATTCAAAACCAAAAACTGTTAAGAACTTCGGCTTCACCATTAAAGCTTTGAGAATCATGAAGAAGCTTAGTTTGTGTTTTTGTAGTCAAATATGACTTGATGTTTTGTTTATCATTTAGTATAAGAACTAGAAACGCAAAAATAACTTGGAAGTTAAAGTAGGATTCAGGGTGTAAGGTTTAAGGTTAAGGTTTTGCGTTTAGGGTTTAGTTTTTAAGGTTTAGGGTGTACGGTTTAGGGTTTAGAGTAAGGGTTTAGGGTTTAAGGTTTAACGTTAGGGTTTAGGGTTTAGGGTTTAGGTTTAGGGATTAGATTTTAGGGTTTGGGATTTAGGGTGTAGGGTTTAAATTTAGTGTTTAGGAGCAAATATAATATAATACTTTAAGAAGATTGGTTAGCGGATTTGTAGTCAAATATGACTAGATGTTTTGTGTATCATTAAGTATAAGAACTAGAACAGCAACCGGATTCGGGAAGCTAAAGTAGGATTTAGGTTTTAAAGTTTGGGGTCTATGGTTTAACGTTTAGTTTTTAGGTTTAAGGGTTTAGGGTTAAGAGTTTAGGGTTTAAGGTTTATGGTTTAGGGTTTAGGGTTTAGGATTTGTTATTAAGGGTTTAGAGTTTAGGGTTGAGGGTTTAGGGGTTAGATTTTAGGTTTTGGGATTTATGGTGTAGAGTTTAGGTTTAGAGTTTAGGAGCAAATATACTATAATACTTTAAGAAGCAAGAAGAATGTTGGTTAGCGTTTTAGAGTGAAATATGACTACATGTCATGTCATGTGTATGATTGAATAGAAAACTAGAACCCCAACCAGATCTCGAAAAGTAAAGTAGTGCTTCCTTGTTAAACAATTTAAAACACCGAAAACTCATAAGAATTTCGGCTTCACCATCAAAGCTTTGGGAATAAAGAAGAAGCTTTGCTAGCGGATTTGTTGTCAAATATGACAAGATGCTTTGTGTATCATTGAGCATAAGAACTAGAACCGCAACCGGATTCCGGAAGCCTAAAGTAGGATTTAGGTTTTAAAGTTTGGGATCTATGGTGTATGGTTTAGGTTTAAGGGTTTAGGGTTAAGAGTTTATGGTTAAGGGTTTACGGTTTCAGGTTTAGTATTTAAGGTTCAGGGGTTAGGGTTTAGGGGTTGGATTTTAGGTTTTGGGATTTAGGCTGTAGAGTTTAGGTTTAGTGTTTAGGATCAAATATAGTATGATGCTTAGAGAAGCAAGAAGAATCTTGGTTAGCGTTTTGGGGTGAAATATGACTAGATGTCATGTGTGTGATTGAATATAAAACTAGAACCTCAACGAGATCCCGAAAAGTAAAGTAGTGCTTCCTTGTTATACGATTCAAGACCAAAAACTCATAAGATATTTGACTTCACCATCAAAGCTTTGAGAATCAAGAAGTGGCTTGGTTAGCGGATTTATAGCCAAATATGACTAGATTCTTTGTGTATCGTTGAGCATAAGAACTAGAACCGCAACCGGCTTCCAAAAGCTAAAGTAGGATTTTGGTTCTAAAGTTTGGGGACTATGGTTTTGGGTTTAGGTTTAAGGGTTTAGGGTTAAGAGTTTAGGGTTTAGGGTTTAGGGTTTAGGGTTTTGGGTTTAGGTTTTAGGGTTTTGGATTTTTAGTTTAGGGTGTAGGATTTATGTTTACGGTTCAAGGTTTTAGGTTTAGTGTTGAGGAGTAAATATACTTTAAAAAGTAAGCACAATCTTTGTAAGCGTTTTGGAATCAAATATCTTAAGATGATAGGTGGATGATTAATTTTTAGGGCTAAAACCACAACCAGGGCTATGAACCTAAATTTATCTTTCCTTGTTAGAAGATCCAAAACCAAAAATCATATGGACTTAGGCTACACCATCAAAGATTTGAAGAGCAAGAAGAATCTGGGTTAGCATTTCGGAGTGAAATATGAGTAAATGTCATGTGTATGATTGAATATAAAACTAGAACCTCAACGAGTATAAGAACTAGAACCGCAACTGGATTCCGGAAGCTAAAGTAGGGTTTAGGTTTTAAAGTTTGGGGTATATGGTTTAGGGTTTTGGGTTTAGGATCAAATATACTATGATACTTAGAGAAGCAAGAAGAATCTGGGTTAGCGTTTCAGAGTGAAATATGACTAGATGTCATGTGTATGATTGAATATAAAACTAGAACCTCAACCAGATAGCAAAAAGTAAAGTTGTGCTTCGTTGTTAAACAATTCAAAACCAAACACTCATAAGAACTTCGGCTTCACCATCAAAGCTTTGAGAATCAAGAAGAAGCTTGGTTAGCGGATTTGTAGTAAAATATGACAAGATGGTTTGTGTATCATTAGGCATAAGAACTAGAACCGCAACCGGATTCCGGAAGGTTAAAGTATAATTTAGGTTTTAAAGTTTGGGATCTATGGTTTAGGGTTTAGGGTTTAGGTTTAAGATTTTAGGGTTAAGAGTTTAGGGTTTAGGGTTTACGGTTTTGGGTTTAGGATTTATGGTTCAAGGGTTAGGGTTTACGGGTTGGATTTTAGGTTTTAGGATTTAGGGTGTAGAGTTTAGGTTTAGTGTTTAGGATTAAATATACAATGATACTTTAACAAGCAATAAGAATCTTGGTTAGGGTTTCAGAGTGAAATATTACTAGATGTCATGTGTATGACTGAATATAAAATAAGAACCTCAACCAGATCCCGAAAAGTAAAGTAGTGCTTCCTTGTTGTAAGATTCAAAACCAAAAACTCATGAGAACATCGGCCACACCATAAAAGCTTTGAGAATCATGAAGAAGCTTGGTTTATGTTTTTGTAGTCAAATATAACTTGATGTTTTGTTTATCATTCAATATAAGAACTAGAAACGGAAAAAGAACCCGGAAGTTAAAGTAGGGTTCAGGATTTAAGGTTTCAGGTTAAGGTTTTGCGTTTAAGGTTTAGGTTTTAAGGTTTTGGGTGTACGGTTAGGGTTTAGCGTTTAAGGTTTAGCGTTATGGTTTTGGGTTAAGGGTTTATGGATTAGATTTAAGGGTTTGGGATTTAGGGTGTAGGGTTTAGGTTTAGTGTTTAGGAGTAAATATACTATAATACTTTAAGAAGCAAAAAGAATCTTAGTTAGCGTTTTAGAGTGAAATATGACTACATGTCATCTGTATTGTTGCCCTATTATACGATTCAAAACCAAAAACTTATAAGAACTTTAGCTTCACCATCAAAGCTTTGAGAATCAAAAAGTTGCTTGGTTAGTGGATTTGTAGTCAAATATGACTAGAAGCTTTGTGTATCATTGAGCATACGAATTTGAACAGCAACCAGATTCCGGAAGCTAAACTATCTAGGATTTAGGTTTTAAAGTTTGGGGTCTATGGTTTAGGGTTTAGGGTAAAGATTTTTGAGTTTAGGGTTTTGGTTTTAGTGTTTAGGGTTTAGGGTTTAGGGTTTAGGGTTTAGGGTTTAAGATTTTGGTTTTGGGATTTATGGTGTAGAGTTTATGTTTAGTGTTTAGGAGCAAATATACTATAATACTTTAAAAAGCAAAAAGAATCTTGGTTAGCGTTTCTAAGTGAAATATAATTAGATGTCATGTGTATGATTCAATATAAAACTAGAACCTCAACCAGATCCCGAGAAGTAAAGTAGTGCTTCCTTGTTAAACGATTCAAAACCAAAAACTTATAAGAACTTCGTCTTCACCATCAAAGCTTTGAGAATCAAAAAGCAACTTGGTTAGCAGATTTGTAGTCAAATATGACTAGATGCTTTGTGTATCATTGAGCATAAGAACTAGAACCACAACCGGATTCCGGAAGCCTAAAGTAGGATTTAGGTTTTAAGTTTTCGATCTAGGTTTCGGGTTTAGGGTTTAGGTTTAACAGTTTAGGGTTAAGATTTTAGGGTTTTGGGTTTAGGATTTAGGGTTCAGGGTTCAGGGTTTAAGGTTTTGTGGTTAGGATTTAGGGTTTAGGGTTTTGGTTTAAGGGTTTAGGGTTAAGAATTTAGGGTTTAGGGTTTAGGGTTTAGGGTTTTGGGTTTAAGTTTTAACGTTTTGGTTTTTTAGTTTAGGGTGTAGGATTTATGCTTAGGGTTTAGGGTTTTAGGTTTAGTGTTGAGGAGCAAATATACTTTAAAAAGTAAGCATAATCTTTGTAAGCGTTTTGGAATCAAATATCTCCAGATGATAGGTGGATGATTCAGTTTTAGGGGTAAAACCACAACCAGGGCTGTGAACCTAAATTTATCTTTCCTTGTTAGAAGATCCAAAACCAAAAATCATACGGATTTAGGCTACACCATCAAAGCTTTGAGGAGCAAGAAGAATCTGGGTTAGCATTTCAGAGTGAAATATGAGTAGTTGTCATGTGTATGATTGAATATAAAACTAGAACCTCAACGAGATCCCGAAGAGTAAAGTAGTGCTTCCTTGTTATGCGATTCAAAACCAAAAATTGTTAAGAACTTTGGGTTCACCATCAAAGCTTTGAGAAATCATGAAGAAGCTTGGTTTGTGTTTTTGTAGTCCAAATTGACTTGATGTTTTGTTTATCATTCAGTATAAAAACTTGAAACGCAATAAGAACCTTGAAGTTAAAGTAGGATTCAGGGTTTAAGGTTTAAGGTTTAAGGTTAACGTTTTGCGTTTAGGGTTTAGGTTTTAAGGTTTAGGGTGTACAGTTTAGGGTTTAGAAATAGAGTTTAGGGTTTAAGATTTAGCGTTAGGGTTTAGGGTTTAGGGATTAGATTTTAGGGTTTGGGATTTAGGGTGTAGGGTTTATGTTAGTGTTTAGGAGCAAATATATTTAATACTTTAAGAAGCAAAAAGAATCTAGGTTAGCGTTTCAGGGTTAAATATGACTAGATGTTATGTGTATGATTGAATATAAAACTAGAACCTCAACCAGATCCCGAAAAGTAAAGTAGTGCTTCCTTGTTAAACTGTTCAAAACAAAAAGCTCATAAGAATTCGGCTTCACTATCAAAGCTTTGAGAATCAAGAATAAGCTTGGTTAGCGGATTTGTAGTCAAATATGACTAGATGCTTTGTGTATCATTGAGCATTAGAACTAGAACCGCAACCGGATTCCGGAAGCCTAAAGTAGGATTTAGGTTTTAAAGTTTGGGATCTATGGTTTAGTGTTTAGGGTTTAGGTTTAAGGGTTTAGGGTTTAGGTTTAAGGGTTTAGGTTTAAGGGTTTAGGGTTAAGAATTTATGGTTTAGGGTTAGGGTTTAGGGTTTAGGGTTTTCAGGTTTAGGGGTAAGATTTTAGGTTTTGGGATTTATGGTGTAGAGTTTAGGTTTAGTGGTTCGGAGCAAATATTCTATAATATTTTAAGAAGCAAGAAGAATCTTGGTTAGCGTTTCAGAGTGAAATATGACTACATGTCCTGTGTATGATTTAATAGAAAACTAAAACCTCAACCAGATCTCGAAAAGTAAAGTAGTGCTTCCTTGTTAAACGATTCAAAACACCAAAAACTCATAAGAATTTTGGCTTCACCATCAAAGCTTTGGGAATAAAGAAGAAGCTTTGCTAGCGGATTTTTAGTCAAATTTGACTAGATGCTTTATGTATCATTGAGCATAAGAACTAGAACCGCAACCGGATACCGGAAGCCTAAAGTTGGATTTTGGTTTTAAAGTTTGGGATCTATGGTTTAGGATTTTGGTTTAAGGGTTTAGGGTTAAGAGTTTATGGTTTAGGGTTTACAGTTTCGGGTTTAGGATTTAAGGTTCAGGGGTACGAATAGGGTTTAGGGTTTAGGGTTTAGGTTTAGGTTTAGGTTTTGGGATTTAGGGTTTAGAGTTTAGGTTTAGTGTTTAGGATCAAATATAGTATGATACTTAGAGAAGCAAAAAGAATCTTGGTTAGCGTTTCAGAGTGAAATATGACTAGATGTCATGTGTATGATTGAATATATAAAACTAGAACCTCAACGAGATCCGGAAAAGTAAAGTAGTGCTTCCGTGTTATACGATTCAAGACCAAAAACTCATAAGATCTTTGACTTTACCATCAAAGCTTTGAGAATCAAGAAGTGGCTTGGTTAGCGGATTTATAGCCAAATATAACTAGATTCTTTGTGTATCGTTGAGCATAAGAACTAGAACTGCAACCGGCTTCCAGAAGCTAAAGTAGGATTTTGGTTATAAAGTTTGGGGACTTTGGTTTTGTGTTTAGGTTTAAGGGTTTAGGGTTAAGAGTTTAGGGTTTAGGGTTTAGGGTTTAGGGTTTAAGGTTTAAGGTTAAGGTTTTGCATTTAGGGTTTAGGTTTTAAGGTTTAGCGTGTACGGTTTAGGGTTTAGAGTTAGGGTTTAGGGTTTAAGGTTTAGCGTTAGGGTTTAGGGTTTAGGGTTTAGGGATTAGATTTTAGGGTTTGGGATTTAGGGTGTAGGGTTTACGTTTAGTGTTTAGGAGCAAATATATTTTATACTTTGAGAAGCAAAAAGAATCTAGGTTAGCGTTTCAGAGTTAAATATGACTAGATGTTATCTATATGATTGAATATAAAACTAGAGCCTCAACCAGATCCCGAAAAGTAAAGTAGTGCTTCCTTGTTAAACTGTTCAAAACCAAAAACTCATAAGAATTCGGCTTCACTATCAAAGCTTTGAGAATCAAGAATAAGCTTGGTTAGCGAATTTGTAGTCAAATATGACTAGATGCTTTATGTATCATTGAGCATAAGAACTTGAACCGCAACCGGATTCCGGAAGCCTAAAGTAAGATTTAGGTTTTAAAGTTTGGGATCTATGGTTTAGGGTTTAGGGTTTAGGGTTTAGGTTTAAGGGTTTAGGGTTTAGGTTTAAGGTTTAGGTTTAAGGGTTTAGGGTTAAGAGTTTATGGTTTCGGGTTTCGGGTTTCGGGTTTAGGGTTTAGGGTTTAGGGTTTAGGGTTTAGGGTTTAGGGTTTTCGGGTTTAGGGGTAAGATTTTAGGTTTTAGGATTTATGGTGTAGAGTTTAGGTTTAGTGTTTAGGAGCAAATATACTATAATAATTTAAGAAGCAAGAAGAATCTAGGTTAGCGTTTCAGAATGAAATATGACTACATGTCATATGTATGATTGAATAGAAAACTAGAACCTCAACCAGATCTCGAAAAGTAAAGTAGTGCTTCCTTGTTAAACGATTCAAAACACCAAAAACTCAAAAGAATTTTGGCTTCACCATCAAAGCTTTGGGAATAAAGAAGAACTTTTGCTAGCGGATTTGTAGTCAAATATGACTAAATGCTTTCTGTATCATTGAGCATAAGAACTAGAACCGCAACCGGATTCCGGTAGCCTAAAGTAGGATTTAGGTTTTAAAGTTTGGGATCTATGGTTTAGGGTTTAGGTTTAAGGGTTTAGGGTTAAGAGTTTATGGTTTAAGGTTTACGGTTTCGGGTTTAGGATTTAGGGTTCAGGGGTTAGGGTTTACGGGATGGATTTTAGGTTTTGGGATTTAGGGTGTAGAATTTAGGTTTACTGTTTAGGATCAAATATAGTATGATACTTAGAGAAGTAAAAAGATTCTTGGTTAGCACTTCAGAGTGATATAGGACTACATGTCATGTGTATGATTGAATATAAAACTAGAACCTCAACGAGATCCCGAAAAGTAAAGTAGTAATTCCTTATTATACGATTCAAAACCAAAAACTCATAAGATCTTTGACTTCACCATCAAAGCTTTGAGAATCAAGAAGTGGCTTGGTTAGCGGATTTATAACCAAATATGACTAGATGCTTTGTGTATCGTTGAGCATAAGAACTAGAACCGCAACAGGCTTCCAGAAGCTAAAGTAGGATTTTGGTTATAAAGTTTGGGGACTATGGTTTTGGGTTTAGGTTTAAGGGTTTAGGGTTAAGAATTTAGGGTTTAGGGTTAAGAATTTAGGGTTTAGGGTTTAGTGTTTTGGGTTTAAGTTTTAAGGTTTTGGATTTTTAGTTTAGGGTGTAGGATTTATGTTTAGGGGTTAAGGTTTTAGGTTTAGTGTTGAGGAGCAAATATACTTTAAAAAGTAAGCACAATCTTTGTAAGCGTTTTGGAATCAAATATCTCAAGATGATAGGTGGATGATTGAGTTTTAAGGCTAAAACCACAACCAGGGCTATGAACCTAAATTTATATTTCCTTGTTAGAAGATTCAAAACCAAAAATCATACGGACTTAGGATACACCATCAAAGCTTTGAAGAGCAAGAAGAATCTGGGTTAGCATTTCGGAGTGAAATATGAGTAGATGTCATGTGTATGATTGAATATAAAACTAGAACCTTAACGAGATCCCGAAGAGTAAAGTAGTGCTTCCTTGTTATACGATTCAAAACCAAAAATTGTTAAGACCTTCGGGTTCACCATCAAAGCTTTGAGAAATCATGAAGAAGCTTGGTTTGGGTTTTTGTAGTCCAAATTGACTTGATGTTTTGTTTATCATTCAGTATAAAAACTAGAAACGCAATAAGAACCCTGAAGTTAAAGTAGGATTCAAAGTTTAAGGTTTAAGGTTAAGGTTTTGTGTTTAGGGTTTAGGTTTTAAGGTTTAGGGTGTACGGTTTAGGGTTTAGAGTTAGGGTTTAGGGTTTAAGGTTTAGCGTTAGGGTTTAGGGTTTAGGGATTAGATTTTAGGAATTGGGATTTAGGGTGTAGGGTTTATGTTAGTGTTTAGGAGCAAAGATATTTAATACTTTAATAAGCAAAAAGAATCTAGGTTAGCGTTTCAGAGTTAAATATGACTAGATGTTATGTGTACGATTGAATATAAAACTAGAACCTCAACCAGATCCCGAAAAGTAAAGTAGTGCTTCCTTGTTAAACTATTCAAATAAAAAAACTCATAAGAATTCGGCTTCACTATCAAAGCTTTGAGTATCAAGAATAAGCTTGGTTAGCGGATTCGTAGTCAAATATGACTAGATGCTTTGTGTATCATTGAGCATAAGAACTAGAACCGCAACCGGATTCCGGAAGCCTAAAGTAGGATTTAGGTTTTAAAGTTTGGGATCTATGGTTTAGTGTTTAGGGTTTAGGTTTAAGGGTTTAGGGTTTAGGTTTAAGTGTTTAGGTTTAAGGGTTTAGGGTTAAAAATTTATGGTTTAGGGTTAGGGTTTAGGGTTTAGCTAGGGTTTTCAGGTTTAGGGGTAAGATTTTAGGTTTTGGGATTTATGGTGTAGAGTTTAGGTTTCGTGGTTAGGAGCAAAGATACTATAATATTCTAAGAAGCAAGAAGAATCTTGGTTAGCGTTTCAGAGTGAAATATGACTACATGTCCTGTGTATGATTGAATAGAAAACTAGAACCTCAACCAGATCTCGAAAAGTAAAGTAGTGCTTCCTTGTTAAACGATTCAAAACACCAAAAACTCATAAGAATTTCGGCTTCACCATCAAAGCTTTGGGAATAAAGAAGAAGCTTTGCTAGCGGATTTTTAGTCAAATTTGACTAGATGCTTTATGTATCATTGAGCATAAGAACTAGAACCGCAACCGGATTCCTGAAGCCTAAAGTTGGATTTTGGTTTTAAAGTTTGGGATCTATGGTTTAGGGTTTAGGTTTAAGGGTTTAGGGTTAAGAGTTTATGGTTTAGGGTTTACGGTTTCGGGTTTAGTATTTAGGGTTCAGGGGTACGGTTAGGGTTTAGGGGTTTGATTTTAGGTTTTGGGATTTAGGGTGTAAAGTTTAGGTTTAGTGTTTAGGATCAAATATAGTATGACACTTAGAGAAGCAAAAAGAATCTTGGTTAGCGTTTCGGAGTGAAATATGACTAGATGTCATATGTATGATTGAATATATAAAACTAGAACCTCAACGAGATCCCGAAAAGTAAAGTAGTGCTTCCTTGTTATACGATTCAAGACCAAAAACTCATAAGATCTTTGACTTTACCATCAAAGCTTTGAGAATTAAGAAGTGGCTTGGTTAGCGGATTTATAGCCAAATATGACTAGATGCTTTGTGTATCGTTGAGCATAAGAACTAGAACCGCAACAGGCTTCTAGAAGCTAAAGTAGGATATTGGTTATAAAGTTTGGGGACTATGGTTTTAGGTTTAGGTTTAAGTGTTTAGGGTTAAGAATTTAGGGTTTAGGGTTTAGGGTTTAGGGTTTTGGGTTTAAGTTTTAAGGTTTTGGATTTTTAGTTTAGGGTGTAGGATTTATGTTTAGGGTTTAAGGTTTTAGGTTTAGTGTTGAGGAGCAAATATACTTTAAAAAGTAAGCATAATCTTTGTAAGCGTTTTGGAATCAAATATCTCAAGATGATAGGTGGATGATTGAATTTTAGGGCTAAAACCACAACCAGGGCTATGAACCTAAATTTATCTTTCCCTGTTAGAAGATCCAAAACCAAAAATCATACAGACTTAGGCTACACCATCAAAGCTTTGAGGAGCAAGAAGAATCTGGGTTAGCATTTCAGAGTGAAATATGAGTAGTTGTCATGTGTATGATTGAATATAAAACTAGAACCTCAACGAGATCCCGAAGAGTAAAGTAGTGCTTCCTTGTTATACGATTCAAAACCAAAAACTGTTAAGAACTTCGGGTTCACCATCAAAGCTTTGAGAATCATGAAGAAGCTTCGTTTGTGTTTTTGTAGTCCAAATTGACTTGATGTTTTGTTTATCATTCAGTATAAAAACTAGAAACGCAATAAGAACCTGTAAGTTAAAGTAGGATTCAGGGTTTAAGGTTTAAGGTTAAGGTTTTGCGTTTAGGGTTTAAGTTTTAAGGTTTAGGGTGTACGGGTTAGGGTTTAGAGTTAGGGTTTAGGGTTTAAGGTTTAGCGTTAGGATTTAGAGTTTAGGGTTTAGGGATTAGATTTTAGGGTTTGGGATTTAGGGTGTAGGGTTTATGTTTAGTGTTTAAGAGCAAATATATTTAATACTTTAAGAAGTAAAAAGAATCTAGGTTAGCGTTTCAAAGTTAAATATGACTAGATCTTATGTGTATGATTGAATATAAAACTAGAACCTCAACCAGATCCCGAAAAGTAAAGTAGTGCTACCTTGTTAAACTGTTCAAAACCAAAAACTCATAAGAATTCGGCTTCACTATCAAAGCTTTGAGAATCAAGAATAAGCTTAGTTAGCGAATTTGTAGTCAAATATGACTAGATGCTTTGTGTATCATTGAGCATAAAAACTAGAACCGCAACCGGATTCCGGAAGCCTAAAGTAGGACTTAGGTTTTAAAGTTTGGGATCTATGGTTTAGGGTTTAGGGTTTAGGGTTTAGGTTTAGGGTTTACGGTTTAGGTTTAAGGGTTTAGGTTTAAGGTTTTAGGGTTAAGAGTTTATGGTTTAGGGTTTAGGGTTTAGAGTTTAGGGTTTAGGGGTTAGGGTTTTCTGGTTTAGGGGTAAGATTTTAGGTTTTGGGATTTATGGTGTAGAGTTTAGGTTTAGTGTTTAGGAGCAAAAATACTATAATATTTTAAGAACCAAGAAGAATCTTGGTTAGTGTTTCAGAGTGAAATATGACTACATGTCATGTGTATGATTGAATAGAAAACTAGAACCTCAACCAGATCTCAAAAAGTAAAGTAGTGCTTGCTTGTTAAACGATTCAAAACACCAAAAAAACATAAGAATTTCGTCTTCACCATCAAAGCTTTGGGAATAAAAAAGAAGCTTTGCTAGCGGATTTTTAGTCAAATTTGATTAGATGCTTTATGTATCATTGAGCATAAGAACTAGAACCGCAACTGGATTTCGGAAGCCTAAAGTAGGATTTAGGTTTTAAAGTTTGGGATCTATGTTTTAGGGTTTAGTGTTTAGGTTTAGGGTTTAGGGTTTAGGTTTAAGGGTCTAGGTTTAAGGTTTTAGGGTTAAGAGTTTATGGTTTAGGGTTTAGGGTTTAGAGTTTAGGGTTTAGGGTTTAGGGTTTAGGGATAAGATTTTAGGTTTTGGGATTTATGGTGTAGAGTTTAGGTTTAGTGGTTAGGAGCAAATATACTATAATATTTTAAGAAGCAAGAAGAATCTTGGTTAGCGTTTCAGAGTGAAATATGACTACATGTCCTGTGTATGATTGAATAGAAAACTAGAACCTCAACCAGATCTCGAAAAGTAAAGTAGTGCTTCCTTGGTAAACGATTCAAAACACCAAAAACTCATAAGAATTTCGGCTTCACCATCAAAGCTTTGGGAATAAAGATGAAGCTTTGCTAGCGGATTTTTAGTCAAATTTGACTAGATGCTTTATGTATCATTGAGCATAAGAACTAGAACCGCAACCGGATTCTGGAAGCCTAAAGTAGGATTTTGGTTATAAAGTTTGGGATCTATGGTTTAGGGTTTAGGTTTAAGGGTTTAGGGTTAAGAGTTTATGGTTTAGGGTTTACGGTTTAGGATTTTGGTTTAGGTTTTAGGGTTTTGGATTTTTAGTTTAGGGTGTAGGATTTATGTTTAGGGTTAAAGGTTTTAGGTTTAGTGTTGAGGAGCAAATATACTTAAAAAGTATGCACAATCTTTGTAAGCGTTTTGGAATCAAATATCTCAAGATGATAGGTGGATGATTGAGTTTAGGGCTAAAACCACAACCAGGGCTATGAACCTAAATTTATCTTTCACTGTTAGAAGATCCAAAACCAAAAATCATACGGACTTATGCGACACCATCAAAGCTTTGAAGAGCAAGAAGAATCTAGGTTAGCATGTCGGAGTGAAATATGAGTAGATGTCATGTGTATGATTGAATATAAAACTAGAACCTCAACGAGATCCCGAAGAGTAAAGTAGTGCTTCCTTGTTATACGATTCAAAACCAAAAACTGTTAAGAACTTCGGGTTCACCATCAAAGCTTTGAGAATCATGAAGAAGCTTCGTTTGTGTTTTTGTAGTCCAAATTGACTTGATGTTTTGTTTATCATTCGGTATAAAAACAAGAAACGCAATAAGAACCTGGAAGTTAAAGTAGGATTCAGGGTTTAAGGTTTAAGGTTAAGGTTTTGCGTTTAGGGTTTAGGTTTTAAGGTTTAGGGTGTACGGTTTAGGGTTTAGAGTTAGGGTTTAGGGTTTAAGGTTTAGCGTTAGGATTTAGGGTTTAGGGTTTAGGGATTAGATTTTAGGGTTCGGGATTTAGGGTGTAGGGTTTATGTTTAATGTTTAGGAGCAAATATATTTAAAACTTTAAGAAGCAAAAAGAATCTAGGTTAGCGTTTCAGAGTTAAATATGACTAGATGTTATGTGTATGATTGAATATAAAACTAGAACCTCAACTAGATCCCGAAAAGTAAAGTAGTGCTACCTTGTTAAACTGTTCAAAACCAAAAATTCATAAGAATTCGGCTTCACTATCAAAGCTTTCAGA
The DNA here is from genome assembly GCF_000001735.4 of Arabidopsis thaliana. Classification (NCBI taxonomy): domain Eukaryota; kingdom Viridiplantae; phylum Streptophyta; class Magnoliopsida; order Brassicales; family Brassicaceae; genus Arabidopsis; species Arabidopsis thaliana. The sequence continues at coordinate 15,357,160 of NC_003070.9, read as the reverse complement.
ATCAAGAATAAGCTTAGTTACCGAATTTGTAGTCAAATATGACTAGATGCTTTGTGTATCATTGAGCATAAAAACTAGAACCGCAACCGGATTCCGGAAGCCTAAAGTAGGACTTAGGTTTTAAAGTTTGGGATCTATGGTTTAGGGTTTAGGGTTTAGGTTTAGGTTTTAGGGTTTAGGTTTAAGGGTTTAAGTTTAAGGTTTTAGGGTTAAGAGTTTATGGTTTAGGGTTTAGGGTTTAGAGTTTAGGGTTTAGGGTTTAGGGTTTTCGGGTTTAGGGGTAAGATTTTAGGTTTTGGGAGTTATGGTGTAGAGTTTAGGTTTAGTGTTTAGGAGCAAATATACTATAATATTTTAAGAAGCAAGAAGAATCTTGCTTAGTGTTTCAGAGTGAAATATGACTACATGTCATGTGTATGATTGAATAGAAAACTAGAACCTAAACCAAATCTCAAAAAGTAAAGTAGTGCTTCCTTGTTAAACGATTCAAAACACCAAAAACTCATAAGAATTTCGTCTTCACCATCAAAGCTTTGGGAATAAAGAAGAAGCTTTGCTACCGGATTTGTAGTCAAATATGATTAGATGCTTTGTGTATCATTAAGCATAAGAACTAGAACCGCAACTGGATTCCGGAAGCCTAAAGTAGGATTTAGGTTTTAAAGTTTGGGATCTAGGGTTTAGGGTTTAGGTTTAAGGGTTTAAGGTTAAGATTTTATGGTTTAGGGTTTACGGTTTTGGGTTTAGGATTTAGGGTTCACGGGTTAGGGTTTAGGGGTTGGATTTTAGGTTTTGGGATTTAGGGTGTAGAGTTTAGGTTTAGTGTTTAGGATCAAATATAGTATGATACTTAGAGAAGCAAGAAGAATCTTGGTTAGCGTTTCGGAGTGAAATATGACTAGATGTCATGTGTATGATTGAATATATAAAACTAGAAACTCAACGAGATCCCGAAAAGTAAAGTAATGCTTCCTTGTTATACGATTCAAGACCAAAAATTCATAAGATCTTTGACTTCACCATCAAAGCTTTGGGAATCAAGAAGTGGCTTGGTTAGCGGATTTATAACCAAATATGACTAGGTGCTTTTTGTATCGTTGAGCATAAGAACTAGAACCGCAACCGGCTTCCAGAAGCTAAAGTAGGATTTTGGTTATAAAGTTTGGGGACTATCGTTTTGGGTTTAGGTTTAAGGGTGTAGGGATAAGAGTTTAGGGTTTAGGGTTTTAGGTTTTGGGTTTAGGTTTTAGGGTTTCGGATTTTTAGTTTAGGGTGTAGGATTTATGTTTAGGGTTTAAGGTTTTAGGTTTAGTGTTGAGGAGCAAATATACTTTAAAAAGTAAGCACAATCTTTGTAAGTGTTTTGGAATCAAATATCTCAAGATGATAGGTGGATGATTGAGTTTTAGGGCTAAAACCACAACCAGGGCTATGAACCTAAATTTTTCTTTCCCTGTTAGAAGATCCAAAACCGAAAATCATACGGACTTAGGTTACACCATCAAAGCTTTGAAGAGCAAGAAGAATCTAGGTTAGCATTTCGGAGTGAAATATGAGTAGTTGTCATGTGTATGATTGAATATAAAACTAGAACCTCAACGAGATCCCGAAGAGTAAAGTAGTGCTTCCTTGTTATTCGATTCAAAACCAAAATCTGTTAAGAACTTCGGGTTCACCATCAAAGCTTTGAGAATCATGAAGAAGCTTGGTTTGTGTTTTTGTAGTCCAAATTGACTTGATGTTTTGTTTATCATTCAGTATAAAAACTAGAAACGCAACAAGAACCTGGAAGTTAAAGTAGGATTCAGGGTTTAAGGTTTAAGGTTAAGGTTTTGCGTTTAGGGTTTAGGTTTTAAGGTTTCGGGTGTACGGTTTAGGTTTTAGAGTTCGGGTTTAGGGTTTAAGGTTTAGCGTTAGGATTTAGGGTTTAGGGTTTAGGGATTAGATTTTAGGGTTTGGGATTAATTTAGGGTGTAGGGTTTATGTTTAGTGTTTAGGAGCAAATATATTTAATACTTTAAGAAGCAAAAAGAATCTAGGTTTGCGTTTCAGAGTTAAATATGACTAGATGTTATCTGTATGATTGAATATAAAACTAGAACCTCAACTAGATCCCGAAAAGTAAAGTAGTGCTTCCTTGTTAAACTGTTCAAAACCAAAAACTCATAAGAATTCGGCTTCACTATCAAAGCTTTGAGAATCAAGAATAAGCTTAGTTAGCGAATTTGTAGTCAAATATGACTAGATGCTTTGTTTATCATTGAGCATAAAAACTAGAACCGCAACCGGATTCCGGAAGCCTAAAGTAGGACTTAGGTTTTAAAGTTTGGGATCTATAGTTTAGGGTTTAGGGTTTAGGTTTAGGGTTTAGGGTTTAGGTTTAAGGGTTTAGGTTTAAGGTTTTAGGGTTAAGAGTTTATCGTTTAGGGTTTAGGGTTTAGAGTTTAGGGTTTAGGGTTTTCGTGTTTAGGGGTAAGATTTTAGGTTTTGGGATTTATGGTGTAGAATTTAGGTTTAGTGTTTAGGAGCAAATATACTATAATATTTTAAGAAGCAAGAAGAATCTTGGTTAGTGTTTCAGAGTGAAATATGACTACATGTCATGTGTATGATTGAATAGAAAACTAGAACCTCAACCAGATCTCAAAAAGTAAAGTAGTGCTTCCTTGTTAAACGATTCAAAACACCAAAAACTCATAAGAATTTCGTCTTCACCATCAAAGCTTTGGGAATAAAGAAGAAGCTTTGCTACCGGATTTGTAGTCAAATATGACTAGATGCTTTGTGTATCATTGAGCATAAGAACTAGAACCGCAACTGGATTTCGGAAGCCTAAAGTATGATTTAGGTTTTAAAGTTTGGGATCTAGGGTTTAGGGTTTAGGTTTAAGGGTTTAAGGTTAAGATTTTATGGTTTAGGGTTTACGGTTTTGGGTTTAGGATTTAGGGTTCACGGGTTAGGGTTTAGGGGTTGGATTTTAGGTTTTGGGATTTAGGGTGTAGAGTTTAGGTTTAGTGTTTAGGATCAAATATAGTATGATACTTAGAGAAGCAAGAAGAATCTTGGTTAGCGTTTCGGAGTGAAATATGACTAGATGTCATGTGTATGATTGAATATATAAAACTAGAACCTCAAGGAGATCCCGAAAAGTAAAGTAGTGCTTCCTTGTTATACGATTCAAGACCAAAAATTCATAAGATTTTTGACTTCACCATCAAAGCTTTGAGAATCAAGAAGTGGCTTGGTTAGCGGATTTATAGCCAAATATGACTAGATGTTTTGTGTATCGTTGAGCATAAGAACTAGAACTGCAACCGGCTTCCAGAAGCTAAAGTAGGATTTTGGTTATAAAGTTTGGGGACTATGGTTTTGGTTTTAGGTTTAAGGGTTTAGGGGTAAGAGTTTAGGGTTTAGGGTTTTAGGTTTTGGGTTTAGGTTTTAGGGTTTTGGCTTTTTAGTTTAGGGTGTAGGATTTATGTTTAGGGTTTAAGGTTTTAGGTTTAGTGTTGAGGAGCAAATATACTTTAAAAAGTAAGCACAATCTTTATAAGCGTTTTGGAATCAAATATCTCAAGATGATAGGTGGATGATTGAGTTTTAGGCTAAAACCACAACGAGGGCTATGAAGCTAAATTTATATTTCCCTCTTAAAAGATCCAAACCAAAAATCATAGGGACTTAGGTTACACCATCAAAGCTTTGAAGAGCAAGAAGAATCTAGGTTAGCATTTCAGAGTGAAATATGAGTAGATGTCATGTGTATGATTGAATATAAAACTAGAACCTCAACGAGATCCCGAAGAGTAAAGTAGTGCTTCCTTGTTATACGATTCAAAAGCAAAAACTGTTAAGAACTTCGGTTTCACCATCAAAGCTTTGAGAATCATGAAGAAGCTTGGTTTGTGTTTTTGTAGTTCAAATTGACTTGATGTTTTGTTTATCATTCAGTATAAAAACTAGAAACGCAATAAGAACCTCGAAGTTAAAGTAGGATTCAGGGTTTAACTTTAAGGTTAAGGTTTGGCGTTTAGGGTTTAGCTTTTAAGGTTTAGGGTGTACGGTCTAGGTTTTAGAGTTAGGGTTTAGGGTTTAAGGTTTAGCGTTAGGATTTAGGGTTTAGGGTTTAGGGATTAGATTTTAGGGTTTGGGATTTAGGGTGTAGGGTTTATGTTTAGTGTTTAGGAGCAAATATATTTAATACTTTAAGAAGCAAAAAGAATCTAGGTTAGTGTTTCAGAGTTAAATATAACTTGATGTTATGTGTATGATTGAATATAAAACTAGAACCTCAACTAGATCCCGAAAAGTAAAGTAGTGCTTTCTTGTTATTCTGTTCAAAACCAAAAACTCATAAGAATTCGGCTTCACTATCAAAGCTTTGAGAATCAAGAATAAGCTTAGTTAGCGGATTTGTAGTCAAATATGACTAGATGCTTTGTGTATCATTGAGCATAAAAACTAGAACCGCAACCGGATTTCGGAAGCCTAAAGTAGGACTTAGGTTTTAAAGTTTGGGATCTATGGTTTAGGGTTTAGGGTTTAGGTTTAAGAGTTTAGGGTTTAGGTTTAAGGGTTTAGAGTTAAGAGTTTATGGTTTAGGGTTTAGGGTTTAGGGTTTAGGGTTTTCGGGTTTAGGGGTAAGATTTTAGGTTTTGGAATTTATGGTGTAAAGTTTAGGTTTAGTGTTTAGGAGCAAATATACTATAATATTTTAAGAAGCAAGAAGAATCTTGGTTAGCGTTTCAGAGTGAAATATGACTACATGTCATGTGTATTATTGAATAGAAAACTAGAACCTCAACCAGATCTCGAAAAGTAAAGTAGTTGTGACGACCGCGTCCCGCGTTCATAATCGTTAGCGAACATATGCATGTCTTGACCGAGTAAAGGATCGATCTAAGTCTAAGGGACAAAGACGATGAAACCGGTACAAGAGTTGGTTAGAATTAAACCAAGGTTAGAAAGACTTCCGCTGTGTAATAAGAGAGCGATTATAGAACTTAGCCTCGTAAAGGCAATTCTATGTTGAATCGCAAAAAATTAAGAGGTTCGGCCGGGAAGAGGCGCGAACTTGAGTACAATGTCGCCGGACGCCGAGACGTCCGGGACGGGGTCTCACAGTAGTGCTTCCTTGTTAAACGATTCAAAACACCAAAAACTCATAAGAATTTCGTCTTCACCATCAAAGCTTTGGGAATAAAGAAGAAGCTTTGCTACCGGATTTGTAGTCAAATATGACTAGATGCTTTGTGTATCATTGAGCATATGAACTAGAACCGCAACTGGATTCCGGAAGCCTAAAGTAGGATTTAGGTTTTAAAGTTTGGGATCTATGGTTTAGGGCTTACGGTTTTGGGTTTAGGATTTAGGGTTCAGGGGTTACGGTTTAGGGGTTGGATTTTATGTTTTGGGATTTAGGGTGTAGAGTTTAGGTTTAGTGTTTAGGATCAAATATAGTATGATACTTAGAGAAGCCAAAAGAATCTTGGTTAGCGTTTCGGAGTGAAATATGACTAGATGTCATGTGTATGACTGAATATATAAAACTAGAACCTCAACGAGATCCCGAAAAGTAAAGTAGTGCTTCCTTGTTATACGATTCAAGACCAAAAATTCATAAGATCTTTGACTTCACCATCAAAGCTTTGAGAATCAAGAAGTGGCTTGGTTAGCGGATTTATAGCCAAATATGACTAGATGCTTTGTGTATCGTTGAGCATAAGAACTAGAACCGCAACCGACTTCCAGAAGCTAAAGTAGGATTTTGGTTATAAAGTTTGGGGACTATGGTTTTGGGTTTAGGTTTAAGGGTTTAGGGTTAAGAGTTTAGGGTTCACGGTTTTAGGTTTTGGGTTTAGGTTTTAGGGTTTTGGATTTTTAGTTTAGGGTGTAGGATTTATGTTTAGGGTTTAAGGTTTTAGGTTTAGTGTTGAGGGGAAAATATACTTTAAAAAGTAAGCACAATCTTTGTAAGCGTTTTGGAATCAAATATCTCAAGATGATAGGTGGATGATTGAGTTTTAGGGCTAAAACCACAACCAGGGCTATGAACCTAAATTTATCTTTCCCTATTAGAAGATCCAAAACCAAAAATCATACGGACTTAGGTTACACCATCAAAGCTTTGAAGAGCAAGAAGAATCTGGGTTAGCATTTTGGAGTTAAATATGAGTAGATGTCATGTGTATGATTGAATATAAAACTAGAACCTCAACGAGATCCCGAAGAGTAAAGTAGTGCTTCCTTGTTATACGATTCAAAACCAAAAACTGTTAAGAACTTCGGGTTCACCATCAAAGCTTTGAGAATCATGAAGAAGCTTGGTTTGTGTTTTTGTAGTCCAAATTGACTTGATGTTTTGTTTATTATTCAGTATAAAAACTAGAAACGCAATATGAACCTGGAAGTTAAAGTAGGATTCAGGGTTTAAGGTTTAAGGTTAAGGTTTTGCGTTTAGGGTTTAGGTTTTAAGGTTCAGGGTGTACGGTTTAGGGTTTAGAGTTAGGGTTTAGGGTTTAAGGTTTAGCGTTAGGATTTAGGGTTTAGGGTTTAGGGATTAGATTTTAGGGTTTGGGATTAATTTAGGGTGTAGGGTTTACGTTTAGTGTTTAGGAGCAAATATATTTAATACTTTAAGAAGCAAAAAGAATCTAGGTTAGCGTTTCAGAGTTAAATATGACTAGATGTTATGTGTATGATTGAATATAAAACTAGAACCTCAACTAGATCCCGAAAAGTAAAGTAGTGCTTCCTTGTTAAACTGTTCAAAACCAAAAACTCATAAGAATTCGGCTTCACTATCAAAGCTCTGAGAATCAAGAATAAGCTTGGTTAGCGGATTTGTAGTCAAATATGACTAGATGCTTTGTGTATCATTGAGCATAAAAACTAGAACCGCAACCGGATTCCGGAAGCCTAAAGTAGGACTTAGGTTTTAAAGTTTGGGATCTATGGTTTAGGGTTTATGGTTTAGGTTTAAGAGTTTAGGGTTTAGGTTTAAGAGTTTAGGGTTAAGAGTTTATGGTTTAGGGTTTAGGGTTTAGGGTTTAGGGTTTAGGGTTTTCGGGTTTAGGGATAAGATTTTAGGTTTTGGGATTTATGGTGTAAAGTTTAGGTTTAGTGTTTAGGAGCAAATATACTATAATATTTTAAGAAGCAAGAAGAATCTGGTTTAGCATTTCGGAGTGAAATATGACTACATGTCATGTGTATGATTGAATAGAAAACTAGAACCTCAACCAGATCTCGAAAAGTAAAGTAGTGCTTCCTTGTTAAACGATTCAAAACACCAAAAACTCATAAGAATTTTGTCTTCACCATCAAAGCTTTGGGAATAAAGAAGAAGCTTTGCTACCGGATTTGTAGTCAAAGATGACTAGATGCTTTGTGTATCATTGAGCATAAGAACTAGAACCGCAACTGGATTCCGGAAGCCTAAAGTAGGATTTTGGTTTTAAAGTTTGGGATCTAGGGTTTAGGGTTTAGGTTTAAGGGTTTAAGGTTAAGATTTTATGGTTTAGGGTTTACGGTTTTGGGTTTAGGATTTAGGGTTCAGGGGTTAGGGTTTAGGGGTTGGATTTTAGGTTTTGGGATTTAGGGTGTAGAGTTTAGGTTTAGTGTTTAGGATCAAATATAGTATGATACTTAGAGAAGCAAGAAGAATCTTGGTTAGCGTTTCGGAGTGAAATATGACTAGATGTCATGTGTATGATTGAATATATAAAACTAGAACCTCAACGAGATCCCAAAAAGTAAAGTAGTGCTTCCTTGTTATACGATTCAAGACCAAAAATTCATAAGATATTTGACTTCACCAACAAAGCTTTGAGAATCAAGAAGTGGCTTGGTTAGCGGATTTATAGACAAATATTACTAGATGCTTTGTGTATCGTTGAGCATAAGAACTAGAACCGCAACCGGCATCCAGAAGCTAAAGTAGGATTTTGGTTATAAAGTTTGGGGACTATGGTCTTGGGTTTAGGTTAAAGGGTTTAGGGGTAAGAGTTTAGGGTTTAGGGTTTTAGGTTTTGGGTTTAGGTTTTAGGGTTTTGGATTTTTAGTTTAGGGTGTAGGATTTATGTTTAGGGTTTAAGGTTTTAGGTTTAGTGTTGAGGAGCAAATATATTTTAACAAGTAAGCACAATCTTTGTAAGCGTTTTGGAATCAAATATCTCAAGATGATAGGTGGATGATTGAGTTTTAGGGCTAAAACCACAACCAGGGCTATGAACCTAAATTTATCTATCCATGTTAGAAGATCCAAAACCAAAAATCATACGGACTTAGGTTACACCATCAAAGCTTTGAAGAGCAAGAAGAATCTGGGTTAGCATTTTGGAGTGAAATATTAGTAGATGTCATGTGTATGATTGAATATAAACCTAGAACCTCAACGAGATCCCGAAGAGTAAAGTAGTGCTTCCTTGTTATACGATTCAAAACCAAAAACTGTTAAGAACTTCGGGTTCACCATCAAAGCTTTGAGAATCATGAAGAAGCTTTGTTTGTGTTTTTGTAGTCCAAATTGACTTGATGTTTTGTTTATCATTGAATATAAAAACTAGAAACGCAATAAGAACCTGGAAGTTAAAGTAGGATTCAGGGTTTAAGGTGTAAGGTTAAGGTTTTGCGTTTAGGGTTTAGGTTTTAAGGTTTAGGGTTTAGAGTTAGGGTTTACGGTTTAAGGTTTAGCGTTAGGATTTAGGGTTTAGGGTTTAGGGATTAGATTTTAGGGTTTGGGATTTAGGGTGTAGGGTTTATGTTTAGTGTTTAGGAGCAAATATATTTAATACTTTAAGAAGCAAAAATAATCTAGGTTAGCGTTTCACAGTTAAATATGACTAGATGTTATGTGTATGATTGAATATAAAACTAGAACCTCAACTAGATCCGGAAGAGTAAAGTAGTGCTTCCTTGTTATACGATTCAAAACCAAAAACTGTTAAGAACTTCGGGTTCACCATCAAAGCTTTGAGAATCATGAAGAAGCTTGGTTTTTGTTTTTGTAGTCCAAATTGACTTGATGTTTTGTTTATCATTCAGTATAAAAACTAGAAACGCAATAAGAACCTGGAAGTTAAAGTAGGATTCAGGGTTTAAGGTTTAAGGTTAAGGTTTTGCGTTTAGGGTTTAGGTTTTAAGGTTTAGGGTTTAGAGTTAGGGTTTAGGGTTTAAGGTTTAGCGTTAGGATTTAGGGTTTAGGGTTTAGGGATTAGATTTTAGGGTTTGGGATTTAGGGTGTAGGGTTTATGTTTAGTGTTTAGGAGCAAATATATTTAATGCTTTAAGAAGCAAAAAGAATCTAGGTTAGCGTTTCAGAGTTAAATATGACTAGATGTTATGTGTATGATTGAATATAAAACTAGAACCTCAACTAGATCCCGGAAAGTAAAGTAGTGCTACCTTGTTAAACCGTTCAAAACCAAAAACTCATAAGAATTCGGCTTCACTATCAAAGCTTTGAGAATCAAGAATAAGCTAGGTTAGCGAATTTGTAGTCAAATATGACTAGATGCTTTGTGTATCATTGAGCATAAAAACTAGAACCGCAACCGGATTCCGGAAGCCTAAAGTAGGACTTAGGTTTTAAAGTTTGGGATCTATGGTTTAGGGTTTAGGGTTTAGGTTTAGGGTTTAGGGTTTAGGTTTAAGGGTTTAGATTTAAGGTTTTAGGGTTAAGAGTTTATGGTTTAGGGTTTAGGGTTAAGAGTTTATGGTTTAGGGTTTAGGGTTTTCGGGTTTAGGGGTAAGATTTTAGGTTTTGGGATTTATGGTGTAGAGTTTAGGTTTAGTGTTTAGGAGCAAATATACTAATATTTTAAGAAGCAAGGAGAATCTTGGTAAGCGTTTCAGAGTGAAATATGACTACATGTCATGTGTATGATTGAATAGAAAACTAGAACCTCAACCAGATCTCGAAAAGGAAAGTAGTGCTTCCTTGTTAAACGATTCAAAACACCAAAAACTCATAAGAATTTCGTCTTCACCATCAAAGCTTTGGGAATAAAGAAGAAGCTTTGCTACTGGATTTGTAGTCAAATATGACTAGATGCTTTGTGTATCATTGAGCATAAGAACTAGAACCGCAACTGGATTCCGGAAGCCTAAAGTAGGATTTAGGTTTTAAAGTTTGGGATCTATGGTTTAGGGTTTAGGTTTAAGGGTCTAAGGTTAAGATTTTATGGTTTAGGGTTTACGGTTTTGGGTTTAGGATTTAGGGTTCAGGGGTTATGGTTTAGGGGTTGGATTTTAGGTTTTGGGATTTAGGGTGTAGAGTTTAGGTTTAGTGTTTAGGATCAAATATAGTATGATACATAGAAAAGCAAGAAGAATCTTGGTTAGCGTTTCGGAGTGAAATATGACTAGATGTCATGTGTATGATTGAATATATAAAACTATAACCTCAACGAGATTCCGAAAAGTAAAGTAGTGCTTCCTTGTTATACGATTCAAGACTAAAAACTCATAAGATCTTTGACTTCACCATCAAAGCTTTGAGAATCAAGAAGWKKCTTTATTAGCGGATTTATAGCCAAATATKACTAGATGCTTTGTGTATCGTTGAGCATAAGAACTAGAACCGCAACTGGCTTCCAWAAGCTAAAGWARGATTTKGGTTATAAAGTTTGGGGACWRKKGTMTTGGKTTWRGGKTTAARGKTTWRGGKKTARGRKTTTAGGKTTTRGGKTTWKRKKTTWTGGKTTTRGRTTTTWRGKTTWKGGAKTWWKAKTTWWGKKTRKRRKWTWWRKKTTTAGGKTTWRWGSTKWKRGGYWWAGWKMYKWKRARMARWWAKMMYWWWMWWWGTAAGCRYWWTSKWWKYAARYRTYTYRRRATSAWAKRTSKMARRWTGAKWKKTRGRRSWWWRASYWYWASSRSKRMWAYSAMMMYMARKKYWWYKWWCCYWRWTWKAWSWTYCMMWRYYARAARWYMYAMARMCWWARRTYAYACMRWCWWAGSTTWSAMSAKCAARRMKWWKMWGRGYWAGMAKWWYMKRGKKWARYATKWSWRRRTGWMATRTGWRTRRWTGWMWWKWRWMYKAKWRMMTMWAMRMSWWSMMSMWSARYRARRTMSCGMWKMSTWRWKWARYGMTTCMWWRYYAWAMRMTKYWAARMMMWWMRSKKTTAAGAWCWWMGSGTTSASMATCAWARMRWWGAGARKYWTGARKWWKCKTGGTTYRWRTTKWYKTARTSYWWWKTKWMTTRWTSWKTWKWWWAWCMTWSARWYKMAAWAASTRGARNSGMMAWAAK
>NC_003070.9:15326896-15345854 GCF_000001735.4 Arabidopsis thaliana | reverse complement strand
GTAAACGTTTTGGAATCAAATATCTCAAGATGATAGGTGGATGATTGAGTTTTAGGGCTAAAACCACAACCAGGGCTATGAACCTAAATTTATCTATCCATGTTAGAAGATCCAAAACCAAAAATCATACGGACTTAGGTTACACCATCAAAGCTTTGAAGAGCAAGAAGAATCTGGGTTAGCATTTTGGAGTGAAATATTAGTAGATGTCATGTGTATGATTGAATATAAACCTAGAACCTCAACGAGATCCCGAAGAGTAAAGTAGTGCTTCCTTGTTATACGATTCAAAACCAAAAACTGTTAAGAACTTCGGGTTCACCATCAAAGCTTTGAGAATCATGAAGAAGCTTTGTTTGTGTTTTTGTAGTCCAAATTGACTTGATGTTTTGTTTATCATTCAGTATAAAAACTAGAAACGCAATAAGAACCTGGAAGTTAAAGTAGGATTCAGGGTTTAAGGTGTAAGGTTAAGGTTTTGCGTTTAGGGTTTAGGTTTTAAGGTTTAGGGTTTAGAGTTAGGGTTTACGGTTTAAGGTTTAGCGTTAGGATTTAGGGTTTAGGGTTTAGGGATTAGATTTTAGGGTTTGGGATTTAGGGTGTAGGGTTTATGTTTAGTGTTTAGGAGCAAATATATTTAATACTTTAAGAAGAAAAAATAATCTAGGTTAGCGTTTCACAGTTAAATATGACTAGATGTTATGTGTATGATTGAATATAAAACTAGAACCTCAACTAGATCCGGAAGAGTAAAGTAGTGCTTCCTTGTTATACGATTCAAAACCAAAAACTGTTAAGAACTTCGGGTTCACCATCAAAGCTTTGAGAATCATGAAGAAGCTTGGTTTTTGTTTTTGTAGTCCAAATTGACTTGATGTTTTGTTTATCATTCAGTATAAAAACTAGAAACGCAATAAGAACCTGGAAGTTAAAGTAGGATTCAGGGTTTAAGGTTTAAGGTTAAGGTTTTGCGTTTAGGGTTTAGGTTTTAAGGTTTAGGGTTTAGAGTTAGGGTTTAGGGTTTAAGGTTTAGCGTTAGGATTTAGGGTTTAGGGTTTAGGGATTAGATTTTAGGGTTTGGGATTTAGGGTGTAGGGTTTATGTTTAGTGTTTAAGAGCAAATATATTTAATACTTTAAGAAGCAAAAAGAATCTAGGTTAGCGTTTCAGAGTTAAATATGACTAGATGTTATGTGTATGATTGAATATAAAACTAGAACCTCAACTAGATCCCGGAAAGTAAAGTAGTGCTACCTTTTTAAACTGTTCAAAACCAAAAACTCATAAGAATTCGGCTTCACTATCAAAGCTTTGAGAATCAAGAATAAGCTAGGTTAGCGAATTTGTAGTCAAATATGACTAGATGCTTTGTGTATCATTGAGCATAAAAACTAGAACCGCAACCGGATTCCGGAAGCCTAAAGTAGGACTTGGGTTTTAAAGTTTGGGATCTATGGTTTAGGGTTTAGGGTTTAGGTTTAGGGTTTAGGGTTTAGGTTTAAGGGTTTAGATTTAAGGTTTTAGGGTTAAGAGTTTATGGTTTAGGGTTTAAGGTTAAGAGTTTATGGTTTAGGGTTTAGGGTTTTCGGGTTTAGGGGTAAGATTTTAGGTTTTGGGATTTATGGTGTAGAGTTTAGGTTTAGTGTTTAGGAGCAAATATACTAATATTTTAAGAAGCAAGGAGAATCTTGGTTAGCGTTTCAGAGTGAAATATGACTACATGTCATGTGTATGATTGAATAGAAAACTAGAACCTCAACCAGATCTCGAAAAGGAAAGTAGTGCTTCCTTGTTAAACGATTCAAAACACCAAAAACTCATAAGAATTTCGTCTTCACCATCAAAGCTTTGGGAATAAAGAAGAAGCTTTGCTACTGGATTTGTAGTCAAATATGACTAGATGCTTTGTGTATCATTGAGCATAAGAACTAGAACCGCAACTGGATTCCGGAAGCCTAAAGTAGGATTTAGGTTTTAAAGTTTGGGATCTATGGTTTAGGGTTTAGGTTTAAGGGTCTAAGGTTAAGATTTTATGGTTTAGGGTTTACGGTTTTGGGTTTAGGATTTAGGGTTCAGGGGTTATGGTTTAGGGGTTGGATTTTAGGTTTTGGGATTTAGGGTGTAGAGTTTAGGTTTAGTGTTTAGGATCAAATATAGTATGATACATAGAAAAGCAAGAAGAATCTTGGTTAGCGTTTCGGAGTGAAATATGACTAGATGTCATGTGTATGATTGAATATATAAAACTATAACCTCAACGAGATTCCGAAAAGTAAAGTAGTGCTTCCTTGTTATACGATTCAAGACTAAAAACTCATAAGATCTTTGACTTCACCATCAAAGCTTTGAGAATCAAGAAGTGGCTTTATTAGCGGATTTATAGCCAAATATTACTAGATGCTTTGTGTATCGTTGAGCATAAGAACTAGAACCGCAACTGGCTTCCAGAAGCTAAAGTAGGATTTTGGTTATAAAGTTTAGGGACTATGGTTTTGGGTTTAGGTTTAAGGGTTAGGGTTAAGAGTTTAGGGTTTAGGGTTTAAGGTTTTGGGGTTAGGTGTTAGGGTTTTTCGATTTTTAGTTTAGGGTGTAGGATTTATGTTTAGGGTTTAAGGTTTTAGGTTTAGTGTTGAGGAGTAAATATATTTTAACAAGTAAGCACAATCTTTTAAGCGTTTTGGAATCAAATATCTCAAGATGATAGGTGGATGATTGAGTTTTAGGGCTAAAACCACAACCAGGGCTATGAACCTAAATTTATCTTTCCCTGTTAAAAGATCCAAAACCAAAAATCATACAGAGTTAGGCTACACCATCAAAGCTTTGAAGAGCAAGAAGAATCTGGGTTAGCATTTCGGAGTGAAATATGAGTAGATGTCATGTGTATGATTGAATATAAACCTAGAACCTCAACGAGATCCCGAAGAGTAAAGTAGTGCTTCCTTGTTATACGATTCAAGACCAAAAGCTGTTAAGAACTTCGGCTTCACCATTAAAGCTTTGAGAATCATGAAGAAGCTTGGTTTGTGTTTTTGTAGTCCAAATTGACTTGATGTTTTGTTTATCATTCAGTATAAAAACTAGAAACGCAATAAGAACCCAGAAGTTAATGTAGGATTCAGGTTTTAAGGTTTAAGGTTAAGGTTTTGCGTTTAGGTTTTAGGTTTTAAGGTTTAGGGTGTACGGTTTAGAGTTTAGGGTTAGGGTTTAGGGTTTAGGGTTTAGGGTTTAGGGATTAGATTTTAGGGTTTGGGATTTAGGGTGTAGGGTTAATGTTTAGTGTTTAGGAGCAAATATATTTAATAGTTTAAGAAGCAAAAAGAATCAAGGTTAGTGTTTTAGAGTTAAATATGACTAGAGTTATGTGTATGATTGAATATAAAACTAGAACCTCAACCAGATATCGAAAAGTAAAGTAGTGCTTTCTTGTTAAACTGTTCAAAACCAAAAACTCATAAGAATTCGGCTTCACTATCAAACTTTGAGAATCAAGAATAAGCTTGGTTGGCGGATTTGTAGTCAAATATGACTAGATGCTTTGTGTATCATTGAGCATAAAAACTAGAACCGCAACCGGATTCTGGAAGCCTAAAGTAGGACTTAGGTTTTAAAGTTTGGGATCTATGGTTTAGGGTTTAGGGTTTAGGTTTAAGAGTTTAGGGTTTAGGTTTTAGGGTTTAGGGTTAAGAGTTTATGGTTTAGGGTTTAGGGTTTAGGGTTTAAGGTTTAGGGTTTAGGGTTTTCGGGTTTAGGGGTATGATTTTAGGTTTTGGGATTTATGGTGTGGAGTTTAGGTTTAGTGTTTAGGAGCAAATATACTATAATATTTTAAGAAGTAAGAAGAATCTTGGTTAGCGTTTCAGAGTAAAATATGAGTACATGTCATGTGTATGATTGAATAGAAAACTAGAACCTCAACCAGATCTCGAAAAGTAAAGTAGTGCTTCCTTGTTAAACGATTTAAAAAACCAAAAACTCATAAGAATTTCGGCTTCACCATCAAAGCTTTGGGAATAAAGAAGAATGATATGATTCTGGTGAGGAATCAATCCCAATTTCGGCACTTGGAAGATCTGGAGTGGATATTCTCGAAAGAGAGACGACACACGACTCAAAGACGAGATAATGGATTGAATGACGCCACAAAAGGATGCGGAAATGCCTTTTAATAGTCGAGAAAGATCAAAATTCGACATACGAAAATGGATCCATGATCTATTTTTAAGAGAGAGTTTTTGATAAAAAGATAGATGGGTTCTCATAAGAGATTACATGAGTTTATAAAGAGAAGAAGAAGAGAAGAGAAAGAGACAAGTCTTGGAACATACTCCAAGGCTGCCTAGAAACACAACATAATATTAAAGATAAAATTTGAATAGAAAAGACTCTTTGACTTTAAAGATGACCCTTAAACTTCCATTTTCGTCACTCCTCTTGACCATCAAATTAACCACTTGGTTTGGGCTCTTCTTTGGCTTGTAATGGGCATAAAATGACTTGGACTTGATATATATTCCTTGAGGCCAACTTCTAAAAGTTATACCATGGTTTGGATCATCAAATGGGTGATTTGAATGTGAATCATTTGCCTCATTAAAAACCTTGTCAAGAAAACCCATTGGGACAAAACTTGACAAGGGAAAAAGAGTACAAATGAGACACATGCCCATTTGATGATCATGTATCAAAACCAATGAGGTTAAGATAACATCTTTCCATACTCTTTCTCCGTTATAAGTTCATTTTCTGCTTCAAAATGCTCCTCAGGTTCAAGCTCTTTCGCGGCTACAAGCTCTTGATCAAATTCCAAGTCCTTTGTGCTTTCCATGATCACATCATCCTCTCCCACTTGAAAAAGATTTGACCTCAAATCCAATTCACCTACAATGAAAACAACCAAGTAAGAATCATTGAAATTGGAACTCACATTATACTTACCTTGCAACTCAAGTTCATAAGCATTGTCGCTTTTTCTTCTTGTTCGGTTGGATGGATAATCGATCTTTGGCATCAAAACAACTCCAATTCCAGTCCTCTCAAAGAGATTGGACATGAGAAATTCTAAGTCTGGTGGCTCCTCTTTTATACCTGCAATGTTGTCAACACCTTTGGCAAAAAGCAAGTGCGTTATCATAGTCATGAAATCACTATAAACAATTAAACATGGCTCAGCTTTAATCAATGCACCATTCTTGAAATGTTCATGTTTTACTTTTATCCTAAGACAAGAGTTTGATTCCAAATATTCTTTAAATAAATCCAACTCTTTCTCAATGTTTCCTAAATATGATAAACTCATAGTAACAATTATAGAAACATGAGAAACAAATCGAGTTAAAGAGTTACTTACCTGAGTAAGGTTCACAGTGTGTTCGGTGCTTGGTATCATCATGACTAATGGAAGTGGCGTTGGATCCGGGGGTTCTTTTTGGATCAAGGCATTGTTGGTGACCAACTCCTCCTCTCTAGAGCTATCTAACAACTCTCCTGGTCGCCACAGATAGGTATGGAAAGTACTAAATGAAGAAATATCCATTTCAGGCTCCTCTATGCATTCTTCTATGTGTTTTAGCCAAAGTTGATTTTGATAATCTTTACGAGGATCTCTTGATTGACTCATATGATGAGTGCTTATCTCCCGATCATTAGTCTTCTTGATTGGCCTCCAAAGTGTACAACCTTCACCAAGAGAAAGCAAATTAGCTTTCATTCGATTTTGGGAGTTTAGATAAATACCTCGAGTTTTAAATGGTAGTGTAGCATCTGGTGGTTTATCCTTGAAAAAAATATTGCATTCAGCTCTAGGTGATTGTTTGTGGATCATGATAGCCTCAACTTGAGTGAATTCTCCTAATTCACGTGGTTCTTCTTTAGGTAACTCTCGGTTTAGAACTGGTTGTGATACATATGGCGGTCCATTCTTGTTCAAGATGGTGATTTTTGAAACATAGTCAGCTCGACAAGCTTGTGAAGTGGTTGACACCAAATGATGATTCTCCTCTTTTGTGCTTCCTTCAGTTTTGTCATTCTCATGCTCCATAGTATGACCTGAATCAACATCCTTTGACAAGAACAAGTGCATGACACAAGAACTAGAATTTTCTAAACCTTGACTAACTACTTCACTACTTGAGTTAGGTGAGCTCAGTTTCGATTATAATGAAGTATTAGTTAGCTCAAGTTTTTCAGGGCAAGTTGCAACTAAATGTCCTTTCTTACGACAATTATAACAAGTGACTTTCTTTGAAAGGTTAGAAGACTTACAGTGCTTTGGCTCAACGCTTGATTCAAGTGATGGTTTTAGGCTTTGCTTCTGAATTACAACTTCTTTGGTGACCATCTTTGGTTGAGATGTTGACTTAGCTTTCTTGGGTTTGTTGTAAGCATTGAGAATCTTCAGAATTTCATCCTTCAACTGTTGTTCTGCTATGGGGTTTTTCTTCGAATATGGGGCTAAGACTTGTTCCTTTTCTTGAGCTGCTAACCCTTGGGCTGTGATACTGACTTTTCGAGAGCGGTTTGATACTTGCAGAGCATATTTATTCCTTAGAAATTCCTTAAGATCTCTCCACAAAGTGATAGGTGGCTCCTTATAATATAAGCGATCTTCAACTTCTTGCAACCACCATTTGTAAGCGTTTCCCGTGAGGTGGCTAAGTGCACAAACAAATCTCATCTCGCTCAAGAAGTTTTTGTAGGAAAACCACTCGTCCATATTTTTCTCCCACTCTAGGTAATCTTCTTTTCCTTAAAATTTTAAAAGTGCATTAGTCGGTTTATAATCAGAATGAAACACAGATTTGGATTTAGGAGTGTGGGGGATTTTCTGTGGACTGCTCTGTGTTGATCTCAATGAGTTATCCGGTGGCTTAGACTTAAGCTCTTGTTCCTTCATTTTTCGTGCTCTGTGATGCCCTTGACGAATTTGATCTAAGTGGTTGTCGAAACTTTGCTCCATTTCAGTGGTAAGAGCTTCAATTAGACGCTTGTTGTGGTTGTGGCTTGATCTCTCCTCAGTTGTTGACATTGCGACCTGAGAAACAAAGCACAAATACACCAGTAACAAGTTCTTTTTGTAATAGAATGTATTCAACACAACAAACACAAAAAACACAAAATTACCCTTCAACTTACACAAAACTCTCCTAGAACCCTAATTACGACTGTTTGACTTGATCGGACGCTAAAAATTATCAAATCGTTTCCAAAAATTCAAGAAACAATTTTACAAAATACTAGACTCGTTTTCGAACCCGTGACAATTGATTTCACAATTTTTGCACACGCCAAATAATTATGAAAATTAAAACAAGATGACAGACAGAAACGACTCAACCTCCAAGTGTGCTCGGATACCACATGATATGATCCTGGTGAGGAATCAATCCCAATTTCGGCACTTGGAAGATCTGGAGTGGATATTCTCGAAAGAGAGACGACACACGACTCAAAGACGAGATGATGGATTGAATGACGCCACAAAAGGATGCGGAAAAGCCTTTTGATAAGTCGAGAAAGATCAAAATTCGACATACGAAAATGGATCCATGATCTATTTTTAAGAGAGAGTTTTTGATAAAAAGATAGATGGGTTATCATAAGAGATTACATGAGTTTATAAAGAGAAGAAGAAGAGAAGAGAAAGAGACAAGTCTTGGAACATACTCCAAGGCTGCCTATAAACACAACATAATATTAAAGATAGAATTTGAATAGAAAAGACTATTTGACTTTAAAGATGACCCTTAAACTTCCATTTTCGTCACTCCTCTTGACCATCAAATTAACCACTTGGTTTGGGCTCTTCTTGGGCTTGTAATGGGCATAAAATGACTTGGACTTGATATATATTCCTTGAGGCCAACTTCTGAAAGTTATACCATGGTTTGGATCATCAAATGGGTGATTTGAATGTGAATCATTTGCCTCATTAAAAACCTTGTCAAGAAAACCCATTGGGACAAAACTTGACAAGGGAAAAAGAGTACAAATGAGACAAATGCCCATTTGATGATCATGTATCAAAACCAATGAGGTTAAGATAACATCTTTCCATACTCTTTCTCCGTTATAAGTTCATTTTCTGCTTCAAAATGCTCCTAAGGTTAAAGCTGCTCCTCTACTTCAAGCTCTTTCGCGGCTACAAGCTCTTGATAAAATTCCAAGTCCTTTGTGCTTTCCATGATCACATCAAAGAAGCTTTGCTAGCGGATTTATAGTCAAATATGACTAGATGCTTTGTGTATCATTGAGCATAAGAACTAGAACCGCAACCGGATTCCGGAAGCCTAAAGTAGGATTTAGGTTTTAAAGTTTGGGATCTATGGTTTAGGGTTTAGGTTTAAGGGTTTAGGGTTCAGAGTTTATGGTTTAGGGTTTACGATTTCAGGTTTAGGATTTAGGGTTCAGGGGTTAGGGTTTAGGGTTTGGATTTTAGGTTTTGAGATTTAGGGTGTAGAGTTTAGGTTTAGTGTTTAGGATCAAATATAGTATGATACTTAGAGAAGCAAGAAGAATCTTGGTTAGCGTTTCGGAGTGAAATATTACTAGATGTCATGTGTATGATTGAATATATAAAACTAGAACCTCAACGAGATCCCGAAAAGTAAAGTAGTGCTTACTTGTTATACGATTCAAGACCAAAAATTCATAAGATCTTTGACTTCACCATCAAAGCTTTGAGAATCAAGAAGTGGCTTGGTTAGCGGATTTATAGCCAAATATGACTAGATGCTTTGTGTATCGTTGAGCATAAGAACTAGAACCGCAACCGGCTTCCAAAAGCTAAAGTAGGATTTTGGTTATAAAGTTTGGGGACTATGGTCTTGGGTTTAGGTTTAAGGGTTTAGGGGTAAGAGTTTAGGGTTTAGGGTTTTAGGTTTTGGGTTTAGGTTTTAGGGTTTTGGATTTTTAGTTTAGGGTGTAAGATTTATGTTTAGGGTTTAAGGTTTTAGGTTTAGTGCTGAGGAGCAAATATACTTTAAAAAGTAAGCACAATCTTTGTAAGCGTTTTGGAATCAAATATCTCAAGATGATAGGTGGAAGATTGAGTTTTAGGGCTAAAACCACAACCAGGGCTATGAACCTAAATTTATCTTTCCCTGTTAGAAGATCCAAAACCAAAAATCATACAGACTTAGGTTACACCATCAAAGCTTTGAAGAGCAAGAAGAATCTGGGTTAGCATTTCAGAGTGAAATATGAGTAGATGTCATGTGTATGATTGAATATAAACCTAGAACCTCAACGAGATCCCGAAGAGTAAAGTAGTGCTTCCTTGTTATACGATTCAAAACCAAAAACTGTTAAGAACTTCGGGTTCACCATCAAAGCATTGAGAATCATGAAGAAGCTTGGTTTGTGTTTTTGTAGTCCAAATTGACTTGATGTTTTGTTTATCATTCAGTATAAAAACTAGAAACGCAATAAGAACCTGGAAGTTAAAGTAGGATTCAGGGTTTAAGGTTTAAGGTTAAGGTTTTGCGTTTAGGGTTTAGGTTTAAAGGTTTAGGGTGTACGGTTTAGGGTTTAGAGTTAGGGTTTAGGGATTAAGGTTTAGCGTTAGGATTTAAGGTTTCGGGTTTAGGGATTAGATTTTAGGGTTTGGGATTTAGGGTGTAGGGTTTATGTTTAGTGTTTAGGAGCAAATATATTTAATACTTTAAGAAGCAAAAAGAATCTAGGTTAGCGTTTCAGAGTTAAATATGACTAGATGTTATGTGTATGATTGAATATAAAACTAGAACCTCAACTAGATCCCGAAAAGTAAAGTAGTGCTTCCTTGTTAAACTGTTCAAAACCAAAAACTCATAAGAATTCGGCTTCACTATCAAAGCTTTGTGAATCAAGAAGAAGCTTGGTTAGCGGATTTGTAGTCAAATATGACTAGATGCTTTGTGTATCATTGAGCATAAAAACTAGAACCGCAACCGGATTCCGGAAGCCTAAAATAGGACTTAGGTTTTAAAGTATGGGATCTATGGTTTAAGGTTTAGGGTTTAGGTTTAAGAGTTTAAGGTTTAGGTTTAAGGGTTTAGGGTTAAGAGTTTAGGGTTTAGGGTTTAGGGTTTAGGTTTTAGGGTTTTCGGGTTTAGGGATAAGATTTTAGGTTTTGGGATTTATGGTATAAAGTTTAGGTTTAGTGTTTAAGAGCAAATATACTATAATATTTTAAGAAGCAAGAAGAATCAGGGTTAGCATTTCGGAGTGAAATATGACTACATGTCATGTGTATGATTGAATAGAAAACTAGAAACTCAACTATATCTCGAAAAGTAAAGTAGTGCTTCCTTGTTAAACGATTCAAAACACCAAAAACTCATAAGAATTTTGTCTTCACCATCAAAGCTTTGGGAATAAAGAAGAAGCTTTGCTACCGGATTTGTAGTCAAATATGACTAGATGCTTTGTGGATCATTGAGCATAAGAACTAGAACCGCAACTGGATTCCGGAAGCCTAAAGTAGGATTTAGGTTTTAAAGTTTGGGATCTATGGTTTAGGGTTTAGGTTTAAGGGTTTAAGGTTAAGATTTTATGGTTTAGGGTTTACGGTTTTGGGTTTAGGATTTAGGGTTCAGGGGTTAGGGTTTAGGGGTTGGATTTTAGGTTTTCGGATTTAGGGTGTAGAGTTTAGGTTTAGTGTTTAGGATCAAATATAGTATGATACTTAGAGAAGCAAGAAGAATCTTTGTTAGCGTTTCGGAGTTAAATATGACTAGATGTCATGTGTATGATTGAATATATAAAACTAGAACCTCAACGAGATCCCAAAAAGTAAAGTAGTGCTTCCTTGTTATACGATTCAAGACCAAAAATTCATAAGATCTTTGACTTCACCATCAAAGCTTTGAGAATCAAGAAGTGGCTTGGTTAGCGGATTTAGAGCCAAATATGACTAGATGCTTTGTGTATCGTTGAGCATAAGAACTAGAACCGCAACCGGCTTCCAGAAGCTAAAGTAGGATTTAGGTTATAAAGTTTGGGGACTATGGTCTTGGGTTTAGGTTTAAGGTTTTAGGGGTAAGAGTTTAGGGTTTAGGGTTTTAGGTTTTGGGTTTAGGTTTTAGGGTTTTGGATTTTTAGTTTAGGGTGTAAGATTTATGTTTAGGATTTAAGGTTTTAGGTTTAGTGTTGAGGAGCAAATATACTTTAAAAAGTAAGCACAATATTTGTAAGCGTTTTGGAATCAAATACCTCAAGATGATAGGTGGAAGATTGAGTTTTAGGGCTAAAACCACAACCAGGGCTATGAACCTAAATTTATCTTTCCCTGTTAGAAGATCCAAAACCAAAAATCATACGGACTTAGGTTACACCATCAAAGCTTTGAAGAGCAAGAAGAATCTGGGTTAGCATTTCAGAGTGAAATATGAGTAGATGTCATGTGTATGATTGAATATAAACCTAGAACCTCAACAAGATCCCGAAGAGTAAAGTAGTGCTTCCTTGTTATACGATTCAAAACCAAAAACTGTTAAGAACTTCGGGTTCACCATCAAAGCATTGAGAATCATGAAGAAGCTTGGTTTGTGTTTTTGTAGTCCAAATTGACTTGATGTTTTGTTTATCATTCAGTATAAAAACTAGAAACGCAATAAGAACCTGGAAGTTAAAGTAGGATTCAGGGTTTAAGGTTTAAGGTTAAGGTTTTGCGTTTAGGGTTTAGGTTTAAAGGTTTAGGGTGTACGGTTTAGGGTTTAGAGTTAGGGTTTAGGGATTAAGGTTTAGCGTTAGGATTTAAGGTTTAGGGTTTAGGGATTAGATTTTAGGGTTTGGGATTTAGGGTGTAGGGTTTATGTTTAGTGTTTAGGAGCAAATATATTTAATACTTTAAGAAGCAAAAAGAATCTAGGTTAGCGTTTCAGAGTTAAATATGACTAGATGTTATGTGTATGATTGAATATAAAACTAGAACCTCAACTAGATCCCGAAAAGTAAAGTAGTGCTTCCTTGTTAAACTGTTCAAAACCAAAAACTCATAAGAATTCGGCTTCACTATCAAAGCTTTGTGAATCAAGAATAAGCTTGGTTAGCGGATTTGTAGTCAAATATGACTAGATGCTTTGTGTATCATTGAGCATAAAAACTAGAACCGCAACCGGATTCCGGAAGCCTAAAGTAGGACTTAGGTTTTAAAGTTTGGGATCTATGGTTTAAGGTTTAGGGTTTAGGTTTAAGAGTTTAGGGTTTAGGTTTAAGGGTTTAGGGTTAAGAGTTTAGGGTTTAGGGTTTAGGGTTTAGGTTTTAGGGTTTTCGGGTTTAGGGATAAGATTTTAGGTTTTGGGATTTATGGTATAAAGTTTAGGTTTAGTGTTTAGGAGCAAATAAACTATAATATTTTAAGAAGCAAGTAGAATCTGGGTTAGCATTTTGGAGTGAAATATGACTACATTTCATGTGTATGATTGAATAGAAAACTAGAACCTCAACTATATCTCGAAAAGTAAAGTAGTGCTTCCTTGTTAAACGATTCAAAACACCAAAAACTCATAAGAATTTTGTCTTCACCATCAAAGCTTTGGGAATAAAGAAGAAGCTTTGCTACCGGATTTGTAGTCAAATATGACTAGATGCTTTGTGGATCATTGAGCATAAGAACTAGAACCGCAACTGGATTCCGGAAGCCTAAAGTAGGATTTAGATTTTAAAGTTTGGGATCTATGGTTTAGGGTTTAAGGTTAAGATTTTATGGTTTAGGGTTTAGGGTTTACGGTTTTGGGTTTAGGATTTAGGGTTCAGGGGTTAGGGTTTAGGGGTTGGATTTTAGGTTTTCGGATTTAGGGTGTAGAGTTTAGGTTTAGTGTTTAGGATCAAATATAGTATGATACTTAGAGAAGCAAGAAGAATCTTGGTTAGCGTTTCGGAGTGAAATATGACTAGATGTCATGTGTATGATTGAATATATAAAACTATAACCTCAACGAGATCCCGAAAAGTATAAGTAGTGCTTCCTTGTTATACGTTTCAAGACTAAAAACTCATAAGATCTTTGACTTCACCATCAAAGCTTTGAGAATCAAGAAGTGGCTTTATTAGCGGATTTATAGCCAAATATTACTAGATGCTTTGTGTATCGTTGAGCATAAGAACTAGAACCGCAACCAGATTCCAGAAGCTAAAGTAGGATTTTGGTTATAAAGTTTGGGGACTATGGTTTTGGGTTTACGTTTAAGGGTTAGGGTTAAGAGTTTAGGGTTTAGGGTTTAAGGGTTTTGGTTTAGGTTTTAGGGTTTTCGATTTCTGTTTATGGTGTAGGATTTATGTTTAGGGTTTAAGGTTTTAGGTTTAGTGTTGAGGAGCAAATATATTTTAACAAGTAAGCACAATCTTTGTAAGCGTTTTGGAATCAAATATCTCAAGATGATAGGTGGATGATTGAGTTTTAGGGCTAAAACCCCAACCAGGGCTATGAACCTAAATTTATCTTTCCCTGTTAGAAGATCCAAAACCAAAAATCATACAGACTTAGGTTACACCATCAAAGCTTTGAAGAGCAAGAAGAATCTGGGTTAGCATTTCGGAGTGAAATATGAGTATATGTCATGTGTATGATTGAATATAAAACTAGAACCTCAACGAGATCCCGAAGAGTAAAGTAGTACTTCCTTTTTATATGATTCAAAACCAAAAACTGTTAAGAACTTCGGGTTCACCATCAAAGCTTTGAGAATCATGAAGAAGCTTGGTTTGTGTTTTTGTTGTCCAAATTGACTTTATGTTTTGTTTATCATTCAATATAAAAACTAGAAACGCAATAAGAACACGCAAGTTAAAGTAGGATTAAGGGTTTAAGGTTTAAGGTTAAGGTTTTGCGTTTAGGGTTTGGGTTTTAAGGTTTAGGGTGTACGGTTTAGGATTTAGAGTTATGGTTTAGGGTTTACCATTTAGGGTTAGGGTTTAGGGTTTAGGGGTTAGGGATTAGATTTTAGGGTTTGGGATTTAGGGTGTAGAGTTTATGTTTAGTGTTTAGGAGCAAAAATATTTAATACTTTAAGAAGCAAAAAGAATCTACGTTAGCGTTTCAGAGTTAAATATGACTAGATGTTATGTGTATGATTGAATATAAAGCTAGAACCTCGACCAGATCCCGAAAAGTAAAGTAATGCTTCCTTGTTAAACTGTTCAAAACCAAAAACTCATAAGAATTCGGCTTCACTATCAAAGCTTTGAGAATCAAGAATAAGCTTGGTTAGCGGATTTGTAGTCAAATATGACTAGATGCTTTGTGTATCATTGAGCACAAGAACTAGAACCGCAACCGAATTCCGGAAGCCTAAAGTAGGATTTAGGTTTTAAAGTTAGGGATCTATGGTTTAGGGTTTAGGGTTTAGGTTTAAGGGTTAAGGGTTTAGGTTTAAGGGTTTAGGTTAAAGGGTTTAGGGTTAAGAGTTTATGGTTTAGGGTTTAGGGTTTAGGGTTTAGGGTTTTCGGGTTTAGGGGTAAGATTTTAGGTTTGGGATTTATGGTGTAGAGTTTAGGTTTAGTGTTTAGGAGCAAATATGCTATAATATTTTAAGAAGCAAGAAGAATCTTGGTTAGCGTTTCAGAGGGAAATATGACTACATGTCATGTGTATGATTGAATTGAAAACTAGAACCTCAACCAGATCTCGAAAAGTAAAGTAGTGCTTCCTTGTTAAACGATTCAAAACAATAAAAACTTATAAGAATTTCTATTTCACCATCAAAGCTTTGGGAAAAAAGAAGAAGCTTTGCTACCGGATTTGTAGTTAAATATGACTAGATGCTTTGTGTATCATTGAGCATAAGAACTAGAACCGCAACCGGATTC
Organism: Arabidopsis thaliana; assembly: GCF_000001735.4. NCBI lineage: Eukaryota > Viridiplantae > Streptophyta > Magnoliopsida > Brassicales > Brassicaceae > Arabidopsis > Arabidopsis thaliana. The sequence goes on along the minus strand of NC_003070.9, from coordinate 15,331,064 downwards.
CGGAAGCCTAAAGTAGGATTTAGGTTTTAAATTTTGGGATCTATGGTTTAGGGTTTAGGTTTAAGGGTTTAAGGTTAAGAGTTTATGGTTTAGGGCTTACGGTTTCGGGTTTAGGATTTAAGGTTCAGGGGTTAGGGATTAAGGGTTGGATTTTAGGTTTTGGGATTTAGGGTGTAGAGTTTAGGTTTAGTGTTTAGGATCATATATAGTATGATACTTAGAGAAGCAAGAAGAATCTTGGTTATCATTTCGGAGTGAAATATGACTAGATGTCATGTGTATGATTGAATATATAAAACTAGAACCTCAACTAGATCCCAAAAAGTAAAGTAGTGCTTCCTTGTTATACGATTCAACACTAAAAATTCATAAGATCTTTGACTTCACCATCAAAGCTTTGGGAATCAAGAAGTGGCTTGGTTAGCGGATTTATAGCCAAATATGACTAGATGCTTTGTGTATCGTTGAGCATAAGAACTAGAACCGCAACCGGCTTCCAGAAGCTAAAGTAGGATTTGGGTTATAAAGTTTGGGGACTATGGTCTTGGGTTTAGGTTTAAGGGTTTAGGGGTAAGAGTTTAGGGTTTAGGGTTTACGGTTTTGGGTTTAGGATTTAGGGTTCAGGGGTTAGGGTTTAGGGGTTGGATTTTAGGTTTTCGGATTTAGGGTGTAGAGTTTAGGTTTAGTGTTTAGGATCAAATATAGTATGATACTTAGAGAAGCAAGAAGAATCTTTGTTAGCGTTTCGGAGTTAAATATGACTAGATGTCATGTGTATGATTGAATATATAAAACTAGAACCTCAACGAGATCCCGAAAAGTAAAGTAGTGCTTCCTTGTTATACGATTCAAGACCAAAAATTCATAAGATCTTTGACTTCACCATCAAAGCTTTGAGAATCAAGAAGTGGCTTGGTTAGCGGATTTATAGCCAAATATGACTAGATGCTTTGTGTATCGTTGAGCATAAGAACTAGAACCGCAACCGGCTTCCAGAAGCTAAAGTAGGATTTGGGTTATAAAGTTTGGGGACTATGGTCTTGGGTTTAGGTTTAAGGGTTTAGGGGTAAGAGTTTAGGGTTTAGGGTTTTAGGTTTTAGGTTTAGGGTTTTGGGTTTTGGGTTTAGGTTTTAGGGTTTTGGATTTTTAGTTTAGGGTGTAAGATTTATGTTTAGGGTTTAAGGTTTTAGGTTTAGTGTTGAGGAGCAAATATACTTTAAAAAGTAAGCACAATATTTGTAAGTGTTTAGGAGCAAAAATATTTAATACTTTAAGAAGCAAAAAGAATCTACGTTAGCGTTTCAGAGTTAAATATGACTAGATGTTATGTGTATGATTGAATATAAAACTAGAACCTCAACTAGATCCCGAAAAGTAAAGTAGTGCTACCTTGTTAAACTGTTCAAAACCAAAAACTCATAAGAATTCGGCTTCACTATGAAAGCTTTGAGAATCAAGAATAAGCTTGGTTAGCGAATTTGTAGTCAAATATGACTAGATGCTTTGTGTATCATTGAGCATAAAAACTAGAACCGCAACCGGATTCCGGAAGCCTAAAGTAGGACTTAGGTTTTAAAGTTTGGGATCTATGGTTTAGGGTTTAGGGCTTAGGTTTAGGGTTTAGGGTTTAGGTTTAAGGGTTTAGGTTTAAGGTTTTATGGTTAAGAGTTTATGGTTTAGGGTTTAGGGTTTAGAGTTTGGGGTTTAGGGTTTAGGGTTTCGGGTTTAGGGGTAAGATTTTAGGTTTTGTGATTAATGGTGTAGAGTTTAGGTTTAGTGTTAAGGAGCAAATATACTATAATATTTTAAAAGCAAGAAGAATCTTGGTTAGCGTTTCAGAGTGAAATATGACTACATGTCATGTGTATGATTGAATAGAAAACTAGAACCTCAACAAGATCTCGAAAAGTAAAGTAGTGCTTCCTTGTTAAACGATTCAAAACACCAAAAACTCATAAGAATTTCGTCTTCACCATCAAAGCTTTGGGAATAATGAAGAAGCTTTGCTACTGGATTTGTAGTCAAATATGACTAGATGCTTTGTGTATCATTGAGCATAAGAACTAGAACCGCAACTGGATTCCGGAAGCCTAAAGTAGGATTTGGGTTTTAATGTTTGGGATCTATGGTTTAGGGTTTAAGGTTAAGATTTTATGGTTTAGGGTTTAGGGTTTACGGTTTTGGGTTTAGGATTTAGGGTTCAGGGGTTAGGGTTTAGGGGTTGGATTTTAGGTTTTGGGATTTAGGGTGTAGAGTTTAGGTTTAATGTTTAGGATGAAATATAGTATGATACTTAGAGAAGCAAGAAGAATCGTGGTTAGCGTTTCAGAGTGAAATATGACTAGATGTCATGTGTATGATTGAATATATAAAACTATAACCTCAACGAGATCCCGAAAAGTAAAGTAGTGCTTCCTTGTTATACGATTCAAGACTAAAAACTCATAAGATCTTTGACTTCACCATCAAAGCTTTGAGAATCAAGAAGTGGCTTTATTAGCGGATTTATAGCCAAATATTACTAGATGCTTTGTGTATCGTTGAGCATAAGAACTAGAACCGCAACCAGATTCCAGAAGCTAAAGTAGGATTTTGGTTATAAAGTTTGGGGACTATGGTTTTGGGTTTAGGTTTAAGGGTTAGGGTTAAGAGTTTAGGGTTTAGGGTTTAAGGGTTTTGGTTTAGGTTTTAGGGTTTTCGATTTCTGTTTATGGTGTAGGATTTATGTTTAGGGTTTAAGGTTTTAGGTTTAGTGTTGAGGAGCAAATATATTTTAACAAGTAAGCACAATCTTTGTAAGCGTTTTGGAATCAAATATCTCAAGATGATAGGTGGATGATTGAGTTTTAGGGCTAAAACCCCAACCAGGGCTATGAACCTAAATTTATCTTTCCCTGTTAGAAGATCCAAAACAAAAAATCATACAGACTTAGGTTACACCATCAAAGCTTTGAAGAGCACGAAAAATCTGGGTTAGCATTTCGGAGTGAAATATGAGTATATGTCATGTGTATGATTGAATATAAAACTAGAACCTCAACGAGATCCCGAAGAGTAAAGTAGTACTTCCTTTTTATATGATTCAAAACCAAAAACTGTTAAGAACTTCGGGTTCACCATCAAAGCTTTGAGAATCATGAAGAAGCTTGGTTTGTGTTTTTGTTGTCCAAATTGACTTTATGTTTTGTTTATCATTCAATATAAAAACTAGAAACGCAATAAGAACACGCAAGTTAAAGTAGGATTCAGGGTTTAAGGTTTAAGGTTAAGGTTTTGCGTTTAGGGTTTGGGTTTTAAGGTTTAGGGTGTACGGTTTAGGATTTAGAGTTATGGTTTAGGGTTTAACATTTAGGGTTAGGGTTTAGTGTTTAGGGTTTAGGGATTAGATTTTAGGGTTTGGGATTTAGGGTGTAGAGTTTATGTTTAGTGTTTAGGAGCAAAAATATTTAATACTTTAAGAAGCAAAAAGAATCTACGTTAGCGTTTCAGAGTTAAATATGACTAGATGTTATGTGTATGATTGAATATAAAGCTAGAACCTCGACCAGATCCCGAAAAGTAAAGTAATGCTTCCTTGTTAAACTGTTCAAAACCAAAAACTCATAAGTATTCGGCTTCACTATCAAAGCTTTGAGAATCAAGAATAAGCTTGGTTAGCGGATTTGTAGTCAAATATGACTAGATGCTTTGTGTATCATTGAGCATAAAAACTAGAACCGCAACCGGATTCCGGAAGCCTAAAGTAGGACTTAGGTTTTAAAGTTTGGGATCTATGGTTTAAGGTTTAGGGTTTAGGTTTAAGAGTTTAGGGTTTAGGTTTAAGGGTTTAGGGTTAAGATTTTATGGTTTAGTGTTTATGGTTTAGGGTTTAGGGTTTAGGGTGTTCGGGTTTAGGGGTAAGATTTTAGGTTTCGGGATTTATGGTGTAAAGTTTAGGTTTAGTGTTTAGGAGCAAATATACTATAATATTTTAAGAAGCAAGAAGAATCTTGGTTAGCGTTTCAGAGTAAAATATGACTACATGTCATGTGTATGATTGAATTGAAAACTAGAACCTCAACCAGATCTCGAAAAGTAAAGTAATGCTTCCTTGTTAAACGATTCAAAACACCAAAAACTCATAAGAATTTTGTCTTCACCATCAAAGCTTGGGAATAAACAAGAAGTT
>NC_003070.9:15322959-15326836 GCF_000001735.4 Arabidopsis thaliana | reverse complement strand
TGTTAGAAGATCCAAAACCAAAAATCATACAGACTTAGGTTACACCATCAAAGCTTTGAAGAGCAAGAAGAATCTGGGTTAGCATTTCGGAGTGAAATATGAGTATATGTCATGTGTATGATTGAATATAAAACTAGAACCTCAACGAGATCCCGAAGAGTAAAGTAGTACTTCCTTTTTATACGATTCAAAACCAAAAACTGTTAAGAACTTCGGGTTCACCATCAAAGCTTTGAGAATCATGAAGAAGCTTGGTTTGTGTTTTTGTAGTCCAAATTGACTTTATGTTTTGTTTATCATTCAATATAAAAACTAGAAACGCAATAAGAACACGCAAGTTAAAGTAGGATTCAGGGTTTAAGGTTTAAGGTTAAGGTTTTGCGTTTAGGGTTTGGGTTTTAAGGTTTAGGGTGTACGGTTTAGGATTTAGAGTTATGGTTTAGGGTTTAACATTTAGGGTTAGGGTTTAGGGTTTAGGGTTTAGGGATTAGATTTTAGGGTTTGGGATTTAGGGTGTAGGGTTTATGTTTAGTGTTTAGGAGCAAAAATATTTAATACTTTAAGAAGCAAAAAGAATCTACGTTAGCGTTTCAGAGTTAAATATGACTAGATGTTATGTGTATGATTGAATATAAAGCTAGAACCTCGACCAGATCTCGAAAAGTAAAGTAATGCTTCCTTGTTAAACGATTCAAAACACCAAAAACTCATAAGAATTTTGTCTTCACCATCAAAGCTTTGGGAATAAACAAGAAGCTTTCCTACCGAATTTGTAGTAAAATATGACTAGATGCTTTGTGGATCATTGACCATAAGAACTAGAACCTCAACTGGATTCTGGAAGCCTAAAGTAGGATTTAGGTTTTAAAGTTTGGGATCTATGGTATAGGGTTTAGTTTTAAGGGTTTAAGGTTAAGATTTTATGGTTTAGGGTTTACGGTTTTGGGTTTAAGATTTAGGGTTCAGGGGTTAGGGTTTAGGGGTTGGATTTTAGGTTTTGGGATTTAGGGTGTAGAGTTTAGGTTTAGTGTTAAGGATCAAATATAGTATGATACTTAGAGAAGCAAGAAGAATCTTGGTTAGCGTTTCGGAGTGAAATATGACTAGATGTCATGTGTATTATTGAATATATAAAACTATAACCTCAACGAGATCCCGAAAAGTAAAGTAGTGCTTCCTTGTTATACGATTCAAGACCAAAAATTCATAAGATCTTTGACTTCACCATCAAAGCTTTGAGAATCAAGAAGTGGCTTTATTAGCGGATTTATAGACAAATATTACTAAATGCTTTGTGTATCGTTGAGCATAAGAACTAGAACCGCAACCAGCTTCTAGAAGCTAAAGTAGGATTTTGGTTATAAAGTTTGGGGACTATGGTTTTGGGTTTAGGTTTAAGGGTTAGGGTTAAGAGTTTAGGGTTTAGGGTTTTTGGTTTGGGTTTTAGGGTTTTCGATTTTTAGTTTAGGGTGTAGGATTTATGTTTAGGGTTTAAGGTTTTAAGTTTAGTGTTGAGGAGCAAATATACTTTAACAAGTAAGCACAATCTTTTTAAGCGTTTTGGAATCAAATATCTCAAGATTATAGGTGGATGATTGAGTTTTAGGGCTAAAACCACAACCAGGGGTATGAACCTAAATTTATATTTCCCTGTTAGAAGATCCAAAACCAAAAATCATACAGACTTAGGTTACACCATCAAAGCTTTGAAGAGCAAGAAGAATCTGGGTTAGCATTTCGGAGTGAAATATGAGTATATGTCATGTGTATGATTGAATATAAAACTAGAACCTCAACGAGATCCCGAAGAGTAAAGTAGTACTTCCTTTTTATACGATTCAAAACCAAAAACTGTTAAGAACTTCGGGTTCACCATCAAAGCTTTGAGAATCATGAAGAAGCTTGGTTTGTGTTTTTGTAGTCCAAATTGACTTTATGTTTTGTTTATCATTCAATATAAAAACTAGAAACGCAATAAGAACACGCAAGTTAAAGTAGGATTCAGGGTTTAAGGTTTAAGGTTAAGGTTTTGCGTTTAGGGTTTGGGTTTTAAGGTTTAGGGTGTACGGTTTAGGATTTAGAGTTATGGTTTAGGGTTTAACATTTAGGGTTAGGGTTTAGGGTTTAGGGTTTAGGGATTAGATTTTAGGGTTTGGGATTTAGGGTGTAGGGTTTATGTTTAGTGTTTAGGAGCAAAAATATTTAATACTTTAAGAAGCAAAAAGAATCTACGTTAGCGTTTCAGAGTTAAATATGACTAGATGTTATGTGTATGATTGAATATAAAGCTAGAACCTCGACCAGATCCCGAAAAGTAAAGTAATGCTTCCTTGTTAAACTGTTCAAAACCAAAAACTCATAAGAATTCGGCTTCACTATCAAAGCTTTGAGAATCAAGAATAAGCTTGGTTAGCGGATTTGTAGTCAAATATGACTAGATGCTTTGTGTATCATTGAGCACAAGAACTAGAACCGCAACCGAATTCCGGAAGCCTAAAGTAGGATTTAGGTTTTAAAGTTAGGGATCTATGGTTTAGGGTTTAGGGTTTAGGTTTAAGGGTTAAGGGTTTAGGTTTAAGGGTTTAGGTTAAAGGGTTTAGGGTTAAGAGTTTATGGTTTAGGGTTTAGGGTTTAGGGTTTTCGGGTTTAGGGGTAAGATTTTAGGTTTTGGGATTTATGGTGTAGAGTTTAGGTTTAGTGTTTAGGAGCAAATATGCTATAATATTTTAAGAAGCAAGAAGAATCTTGGTTAGCGTTTCAGAGGGAAATATGACTACATGTCATGTGTATGATTGAATTGAAAACTAGAACCTCAACCAGATCTCGAAAAGTAAAGTAGTGCTTCCTTGTTAAACGATTCAAAACACCAAAAACTTATAAGAATTTCTACTTCACCATCAAAGCTTTGGGAAAAAAGAAGAAGCTTTGCTACCGGATTTGTAGTTAAATATGACTAGATGCTTTGTGTATCATTGAGCATAAGAACTAGAACCGCAACCGGATTCCGGAAGCCTAAAGTAGGATTTAGGTTTTAAATTTTGGGATCTATGGTTTAGGGTTTAGGTTTAAGGGTTTAAGGTTAAGAGTTTATGGTTTAGGGCTTACGGTTTCGGGTTTAGGATTTAAGGTTCAGGGGTTAGGGATTAAGGGTTGGATTTTAGGTTTTGGGATTTAGGGTGTAGAGTTTAGGTTTAGTGTTTAGGATCATATATAGTATGATACTTAGAGAAGCAAGAAGAATCTTGGTTATCATTTCGGAGTGAAATATGACTAGATGTCATGTGTATGATTGAATATATAAAACTAGAACCTCAACTAGATCCCAAAAAGTAAAGTAGTGCTTCCTTGTTATACGATTCAACACTAAAAATTCATAAGATCTTTGACTTCACCATCAAAGCTTTGGGAATCAAGAAGTGGCTTGGTTAGCGGATTTATAGCCAAATATGACTAGATGCTTTTTGTATCATTGAGCATAAGAACTAGAACCGCAACCGGCTTCCAGAAGCTAAAGTAGGATTTTGGTTATAAAGTTTGGGGACTATGGTTTTGGGTTTAGGTTTAAGGGTGTAGGGATAAGAGTTTAGGGTTTAGGGTTTTAGGTTTTGGGTTTAGGTTTTAGGGTTTTGGATTTTTAGTTTAGGGTGTAGGATTTATGTTTAGGGTTTAAGGTTTTAGGTTTAGTGTTGAGGAGCAAATATACTTTAAAAAGTAAGCACAATCTTTGTAAGTGTTTTGGAATCAAATATCTCAAGATGATAGGTGGATGATTGAGTTTTAGGGCTAAAACCATAACCAGGGCTATGAACCTAAATTTATCTTTCCCTGTTAGAAGATCCAAAACCAAAAATCATACGGACTTTAGTTACACCATCAA